>NW_006408659.1:6705105-6711734 GCF_000296735.1 Chrysochloris asiatica | reverse complement strand
TGAGCAAAGGAGTGGTTAGAAGTAAGATCAATTATAAATGGTCCAAACAAGAGCTTAAAGGAGTCTAGCTTACAGACAACACAGCATTCATGGAAGAAATGTGAAACAGAAAGAAGAGATGACAGGTCTGAGTTAATACCAGGATATGATGGGCAAAAAGAGGAAAGAAAATCATAAATAACTCTGTACAATTTGTAATCTTAGATTAGCTGGTTTTAGCAAGGGCAGATAATGAATTTGACTTTGTTAATGACAAGTTAACTAAACTTAGTTTTTGTGAAACATTAGAAAAAGACACTGTTTAAAAACCTAAGAAGGTTATTCAGTTCCATGTCATGTACTTCTTACACAGCTGTATGTCAGCCAAGTGTGTTTCCAGCATGGGGGCAGGGTGGGCACAGTGTTTGAATAAAGATGGTTTGTGTTAGATATTTGAATATTTTTCTGAAGTGTTCTTGTGCAACAGAAGTTTCTGTGGTGATAAAAATCTTCTTCATCTGTGTTGTACAATATAGTTTCCACTAGCTACATGTGGCTATTGAGCATTTGAAATGTGCTAGTCTGACCAAAGAACTGAATTTTATATATTGTTGTTGTTGTTAAGTGCCATTGAGTTGGTTCTGAATCATAGTGACCCTGTATAGGGTTTCCAAGGAGCAGCTGGTGAGTTTGAACCCCCAACGTTGCTGTTCGAACAAACCTTGCCATCCAGTGTATTAGTCCACAGCACCACACCAAGACTCCTGAATTTTATATGCTACTTCATATTTGTTGTTGTTGTTGTTAAATGCCATTCAGTCGATTTCAACCCATAGTGACCCTGTGTAGAGTTTCCCAGGAGCAACTGATGAACTTGAACTGCTGACTTACTTTGCAGTTCAAACCGACCTTGCAGCCCAGTGCATTAGCCTGCAGCACCACACCAGGACTCCTGAATTTTATATGTTACTTCATATTAATTAACTTCAATTTAAATTTAAGAGCTTCACAATGCTGCTATTATTGTTGGTAGCTGTTAAGTCAGTTACAACTCATTGCTACCTGGTTCTAGCCATCTTAGGAGTCCTAGTGTGGGGCTATAGGATCAGCAATGGACTTCTAACTGTGAGGCTGGTGGTTCAAACCCACCAGTTTCTCCTTGGAAACCCTGTGAGTTGACACCGACTTGATGAGACTTAACATCAATACCAAGCCATCTTAATGATTGTTGCTGTTGTTAAGTGCTGTAGAGCTGATTTGGCTCATAGTGACCCCATATAGCATTTCCAAGGCTGTAAATCTTCATGAGAGCATAAAACTTTATCTTTCTCTGTTGATCAGCTGGTGGGCTCGAACAAGTGAGCTTGTGGTTCTCAGTACAGTGCTTATCCTACAGAGCCACAATGTACTGTCTTAATGATTACTGCTGGGCATTAATATGTTGCTATGTTGCTATACGAGATGGATTGGCCAGGTGGCATCATTGATGGACTCAAGGTTGGCCCAGAATTGGACATTGTTTCGTTCTGCTGTGCATGGGGTCGCTATGAGTCGGTTCTGACTCGATGGAACCTGACAACAACAACAACATACATAGGGTTTTCATTTGCTAATTTTTGGAAATAGTTCACCAGACCTTTCTTCCTAGTTTGTCTTAGTCTGGAAGCTCTGATGAAAATCTGTCCACCATGAGTAACCCGTCTGGTATTTGAAATACTGGTGGGATAGCTTCCAACATCATAGAAGCAAGCAAGCCATAACAATACAACAAGCTGACTGTGGCTCATGGCTACCATATTGGATAAAACTACAACAAACTGACCGTGGCTCAGGGCTACCATATTGGACAAATTTTCAAAGGAATTTAAAATCAGGATGCTTAGAAATGTCCTAATAGTTCAGTAAAATTTTTGCTTTAGTATATGTGACTGAAACACAAACTTCCTTTGGTAGCAAAACCTGCCATTTGAGAAAAAAAGTGAATTTATTAATCACCAAAAGCTTATTTACCAACTTTTCTTTTCTATCACCACTTGTCTGTCAGTTTGCTGTATTTTGGTGGCTTGCATATTTCTGGGATACAACATGCAAGCTAAGCCACGGGTATTTTAAATATCAGGAAGGTCATCCATGGTGGACAGGTTTCAGCAGACCTTCTAGATGAAGACAGATTAAGAAGAAAGAGAAGCAGACTCCTGAATGTTTAGCCATTGAAAATGGTATGAATAGCAGTGGAACATAGTTAGATAGAGCACCAGAAGGTAAGCTCAAAATATGACTGGGGAAAGACAGACTCTTCAATAGAGTTGACCATAATGATGTGAATGGAGCTATGCTTGTGGGACCTTCATTTGCTGATGGGACAAATGGGGAGAAACAACTACAAGTATCTATTAATAATTGGAATGTGCAAGGTACGAAGTATGAATCTAGGAAAACTGAAAGTTGTTATATATTAAATGGAATGCAGAAAGATAGATATCTTAGGCATTAATGAGCTGAAAAGGACTGGTATTGGCTATTTTGTATCTGACAATCATATGGTTTACTATGCTGGAACAAAGAATTTAAGAGAAATGGTGTCACATTCATAGTAAAAAAGAGCATTTCAAGACTTGTCTTGAAGACCAATGCTGTCCATGATATTAAAATATCCATATGCTTATAAGCAAGACCAATTGAAACCACTATTCAGATATATGCACCAACCACTAAAGTCAATAATGGTGAAACTGAAGAATTTTACCAATTTTTTCAGTCTGAAATTGATCAAATATACAATCAAGATGCATTGAAAATTACTGGTGATTAGAATGTGAAGGTTGGAAACAAAGAGGAAGAATCAGCCATTTCAAAATATGGCATTGATGATAGAAATGATTCTGGAGACTGCATGATTGAATTTTGCAAGATCAATGACTTATTCATTGCAACTTCCTTTTTTAAATAACATAACAAGCAACTATCCACATGTACCTTACCAGGTGGAATACACAGGAATCAAAACGACTACATCTGTGGAAAGAACTAATTGTACTGCAAGAAGAAGTCCAAGTTACACTGAGGACATTGGGGAAAAGCAGGCTCCATGAATTGACAGAACATAAATTACAATCTTTCAACAAAACAAAGTTCTGGAGGCACACATTCATCCACACCAAAATATTTGGAAGACAGAAACGTGGTCAACCAATTGGAAGAGATACATATTTCTCTCCATTCCAAAGAGAGATTACCCAACAGAAAGCAGAAGTCATTAGACAATATCATTACTATCAAATGCAAGTAAAATTTTGCTGAAGGCAATGTAAAAATGGCTGCAGCGGTACATAGACAAGGAACTGCCAGAAATTCAGTAGAATTAAGAAGGGGACATGGAACTAGAGATATATCATTGCTGATATCAGATGTATCTTGGATAAAAGCAGAGAATACCAGAAAGATGCTTACTTGTGCTTTACTGATTATGCAAAGGCTTTTGACTGTATAGATTACAAGCTATGAATACCATTGTGAATAGTGGCTATTCCAGAACACTTAACTGTGCTTATGAGGGAACTGCATATACACAAAGAGGCAGTTGTTTAAACAGAACAAGGAGATACTGGATGGTTTAAAATCAGTAAAGGTGTACGTCAGGTTTGTATTCTTTCACCATTTTGTTCAATTTGTATGCTGAGCAAATAATCTGAGAAACTGGATTATATGAAGAAGAATATGTCATCAGGATTGGGAGAAGGCTATAACTAATAGCATGTGAAACGAAGATGATACAACATTGCTTGCTGGAAGCGAAGAGGGCTTAAGATAGTTCCTGCTGAAGACCAAAGACCACAACCTGTAGTATGAATTGCACTTAAATGTAAAGGAAACAAATTCTCACAACTGGACCAATAAATAACATCTTGATTAATGAAGAAAAGATTGAAATTATCAAATATTTCATTTTGCTTGGATCTACAATCAGCATTCATGGAAGCAGCAGTCATGAAATCAAAGGACATCTTGCATTAGGCAAATCTTTTGCACAAAACCTCTTTAAAGTGTTCAAGAGAAAAGTTATCAGTTTGAGAACTAAGGTATCCCTGACCCAAATCATGGTATTTTTCAATAACCTCATATGCATATGAAAGTTGGAAAATGAATAAAGAACACCATAGAAGAATTGATGCATTTGCATTACAGTGTTGGAGAAGAATATTGAACACATCCTGGACTGCCAGAGAACAAACTAATCTGTGATGGAGCAAAATACAGCCAGAACATTCCTTAGAAGCCAGGATGGCAAGACTTTGTCTCTCAAACTTTGGGCATGTTATCATCAGGGACCAGTCCCTGGAGAAGGACATCATAAAGTGGAGGGTCAGAGAAAAAAATGAAGACCCTGAAGGAGATGGATTGGTACAGTAGCAGCAGCAACGGACTCAAGCATAAACACAATTGTAAAGATGGTGTTGGCCTGGGCAGTGTTTTGTTCTGTTATGCATAGGTTTGCTGTGAATCGGAACCTGCTTGACGGCACCTAAATATAATAACAATTGACTGCATGGTAGCAGCAGTCAAGAAATCAAATGACGTATTGCATTAAGCAAATTTGCTGCACAAGACCTCTTTAAAGTGTTCAAGAGCAAAGATATCAGTTTGAGGAGTAAGGTGTGCCTGACCCAAGCCATGATATATTCAGTCACCTCAATGCACATGAAAGCTGGAGAATGAATAAGGAAGACCAAAGAATTGATGCCTTTGAATTATGGTATTGGTGAAAAGCATCCAATGTATCATGGACTGATAGAAGAATGAACAAATCTATATTGAAAGAATATGAAGGAACTTCAAAAACTTTGTGGAAAAATTCCATTGTCTATGAATTTCATTTTTCCATGAGCTTTTTGAAGCACCCTGGTACAGTCAGAATGCTTTTTAAAAGCGAAGACCTTGTCTTAACACTTTTGGACATGTCATCTGGAGGAACCAGTCCCTGTAGAAGGACATCATGCTTAGTAAAGTGAAGGGTCAGCGAGAAAAAGGAAGACTCTCAATGAGATGGATTGGCACATAGCCTGCAACAATGAGCTCAAACAAAGAAACAATTGTGGGGACTTCACACAGGACCAGACAGTGTTTCATTCTATTGTACATCAGGTCATTCTGAGTCAGAACAGACTCAACTGCACCTAATTGCAACAACATCCACTGAACTGGATGCTAATAAAAGACGAGAGGAAGTACATGAGTCAAAAGATACCTTAACTACTTTTAGCTTTGACAAGATTCCCCTTACGGGGATTTCTCTTGTCTCGTTACCTTTGGAATTGGGTGGGGCATGGAGAACTACAGAAGGAAAAACAAATATGAAAGGTTTAGATCAACGTATCAGAAATCATTCTTTAATCATTATAGAGGTACTATAGCCCAGAGAGGCTAGAATGAGCCCATTCTTTCTTGTAGCAACATAGAGTTGGTTCTTGCTTTTGTATTTAATCCGATGATCTCTATCTTTTAATTGAGTCTTTAGATCATTCACATTCAAACTGAGTTTTTATGATTGTATTAAAACAGTTCCCTGTTGTTAGCTGTTTTCTATTTTTTAACACCTTTTGTTTGTCCTCCTCCCCTTTTTGTTTTTCTTGGTTAATTGAGCATTTTTTATAGCTCAATTTTATCACCTCTGTTAATTTGTTTTCCATAATTCCTTTTACATTCTTAGTGGTTGCTCTAGGGTTTACAATAGTTTTTAATTATTCTGAGTCTACCTTAGTACTATGCCACGTCACATGTAGTATAAGGTATATAGATATATTCCCAATTCCTCCCCCTTTTTTCATAAGTGCTATAAATAGGAGTCTTGGTGGTATAGTGGCTTAAGGTTAGGCTGCTAACTTAAAAGTTGGTGGTGACTTCTGGCAGTATGGTGGACTAGGCAGATATACTACACAGAGTCTCTATCGCAAAGATATGAGAGATCAAATGAAACAAATATGAAAGATTATCCTGGAACCCTACGTTTTAGAGGAAAGGATAGAGATGTGTTTTGAATACTGACTATGAGAAGAAGCTGAACAAAAGTGATGAGAGAGGTGACAGATGAGTGAACTGTTGACTGGTTTGATGTGACTTGACCATTTTGAACTTGTGCAAACAGTATTAGATTGAGATAGCAGCCTGACAACACAAACAAACTCCAGTGACTGGCGACAATAAAGGTGGGAACCTCCATTGTTTCCAACACCCTCCTGATGACAAGATGCATGACTAACTTTCACCCTCTACTACCCACTGGCCTGTGACATCCTCTGCCCTGTGCAACCCCTGCTCCACCTGAGGTTGGATCAGGTGCTGATCCTTCTAGTCTGAAGGATCGGAACTCTGTCTCATCAGACCAGCAGTACCAGGTCCCAGTCATTCCTGGGAGACCATCAACTCTGCCCATAACCAGTTGTTCTGCCCCTAACTGCCCTCTGGGCCTCAAAGAGTTCCTTCTGGAAAAAAGCACCCTGACTGTAGCCACGTTCTGAGCTGGCACAAATAATTTCTGGATCAGGTGACTTGACCTCAGAAAGCATCTAGGCCTGCAAGAACTCCATCTAGGACTGGGTTCTCCACTCCTTCCCCACCTTCTCACTCTGTGAGTTCCTTGTTTGGCAGAGGGT
>NW_006408659.1:6702511-6704760 GCF_000296735.1 Chrysochloris asiatica | reverse complement strand
CTTTCTCTTTCTCTTTTGTCTTGTCCCACCTGATAGAGACAACTATGCCCACATGACCTAATCACATCCATAACTCCTACAGTCCTACCTACTGGGCAAGGGTCACTATCTGCTCATATACCACCTGATCATCAAGACAGTAGCCCAAACCAGCCAAACCCATCCTGAACTGTGCTGCACGAACAGCAAACAGAACTGTACACACACTCCTATTCTCTATCACACCCACCCAGAGATAGATTGTGAGTTTATAAGAATATATGAACAATATATGAACATCAATTAACTATAATTACAATACTACCAAAATGTCTTGGAGAAAACAGACCATTTCAGTTCATGAAAAGAAACGAGATAGGGTGGCTCTAGTGATTAAAAGAAGACAAATGTCAAAAATATAGAGTCAGAAGAGGAAGCAATGGCCCTGAAACTACCTGATAAGGGATTGAAATGATATTTAGGTACCTTCAGTCGATTGAGAGAAAGATTAAGAAAGCTGTAGATGAAAGCAAATAGAATACAGAAAAAAACTTTAGAAGAGTTCAGGGAACCATTGCAAGCAAGGCTGTGTTGTCTGTATATTACAGGTTGTCAGTGAGTCTTCCTCCAATCCTGATGTCATGTTCTTCTTCAAATAATCCAGTTTCTACAATTATTTGCTTAGCATACAGATTGAATAAGTATGCTGGCACACATCTTTCCTGACTTTAAATCATTCACTATCCTCTTGTTCTGTTTGGATGACTGCCTCCTGGTCTATGTACAGGTCCTTCATGAGAACAATTATGTGTTTTGGAAGATCCATCCTTCTCAGTGTTAACCATAATTTTGTGTGAGTCACACAGTAGAATGTCTTTGAATACTCAAGAGCAAGCAAACATATTTCTGATCTTCTCTGTTTTCAGCCAAGATTCATCTGACATCTGAAATGATATACTTAGTTCTAAGTTCTTTTCTGAATCCGGCTTGAGTTTCTGGCAAGAGAAGGTTTATAGAACAGATCATAAGTTTTACATTCAACAAATCATACAATTCATTTCATCTCAATGATTGTAATCCCCCTCAATTCAACATCATTTATCCCACTTTCTCCCTGCGTTTCTTATTCCCAGTCCTCTTTCTTTCCCAACCCTTTCCCTGTTGATGTATAGTTGTAGCCATTCTTGAATTATCTTTAGCAAAAGTTTATTTGCAGATGACATTAATGATACTGTTCAATGATTTCTGCATTCTATGAGTCACCTCTCTTTGGAATGGGCACAAATATACATCTCTTCCAGTCAGTTGGCCATGTACTTGTCTTCCAAATTTCTTGGCATAGATGAGTGGAGTGAGTGCCTCCAGTGCTGCACTAGTCTGTTGAAGGATTTAAATTTGTATTCTATCTATTCCTGGAATCTTGTTTTTCACTAATGCCTGCAGTGTAGCTTGGACTTCTTCCTTCAGGATGATCAGGTCTGGATCATATGCTATCTCTTGAAATTTGAACATTTATTTTTGGTACAGTGAATCTGTGTATGCCTTCCATTTTCTTTTTTTTTTAAAAATTTATCACTGTGCCTAGCACATACTTTTTTTCATTTAACTTTTTATTGTGAATTGAGAGAAGGTATATAGAACAGATCATAAGTTTTATATTCAACAAAGCATACAATTAATATCATTCAATGATTGTAATCCCTCAATTCAGCATCACTTATTCCACTTCCTCCCTGTGTTTCTTATTCCCATTCCTCTTTCTTTCCCAACCCTTATGAATTTTGTCCTTAGTTAAATGATTCCCTTTGTTCTTCAATGGTTGAAGATTCTTTGGTGCCAGTATTTCACTAGGGTTGTTGCATACCCTGTAGATGTATCTATTGTTTGGCTGAATATTGAAAGTGAGTTCAGTTCCAGACCTGAAAGGTGACTAGTTTTGCTTGTATTAGGGTCATGGAGACTAATGTTCACATTCTACTAATTGTTTCCAAGATCTTTCAATTTCGTCACTCTTCTTTCCTCTGGATAGGGAAGGACCAATATTGCACCTTAGATGGCCTCTAATAAGCTTTTTTCGTTTTAAAGTTGTGAATTGAGTGATTAGTTTACATGGGGAAACCTCAATTTTACACTCATTGTGTCATTGCAATGATTACAATCTCCTCTGTGCACCATTATTCAACAGTATTTGCTTCTATTCCCTCTGTGTGTGTTTTTTTTTTTTTAATTTTTATTTTGGGGGTGGTGGTGGTGGTGATGTACACAAAAAC
>NW_006408659.1:6692103-6692676 GCF_000296735.1 Chrysochloris asiatica | reverse complement strand
CTTTGTTCTTTGCCAATTCTTTCAGTATGCTTTGGACTTCCTCCCTGAGTATCATTGGCTCTTTTTCATATGGTACCTCTTGAAATGGTTGAACATTAACCATTTCCTTTTGATACAATGATTCAGTGTAGCAGGAACGAATCCAAATAGATCAGTGCTTAAATAAATGCGCTTATCAGTTTGAAAAGTAAAAGTTGTCCGACTGGATAATAAAAAATAGAATTCAGTAATACATTGTTTACATACTACCTAATTAAAATTTTAATTACAAGAAGGTTAAAGAAATTGAATGGAAAAATCTATTCTAGGAAAATCAGCTGGGCCAATTTAGTAACATGAGAAAAATAAGTCATTGTGTAAAGATTAGAAGGTAAAACCTCAACTGTCATAACCTATAAATGACAATTATCTGCCAAGCAAACATTTCAGAAAAAACAATAGGAACATTTTTTATTTCAGAGAGCTTAACATTGATGTTGGACATCAGATAACTATACAAGAGTAATTTGCATTTTCATCTATTAACAGAAAGTAGAAAATGAAATTTAAAAAATGCCTTTTATCATAGTAATT
>NW_006408659.1:6672811-6691703 GCF_000296735.1 Chrysochloris asiatica | reverse complement strand
GAAACTACCAGTTGTTCTGCAGGAGAAAGATGAGGCTTTCTGCTCCCGTAAAGATTTACAGCCTTGGAAACCCTGTACAGGGTCGCTATGGGTCGGAATCGACTCGACAGCACTTAACAACAACAACTCAAACTATGTGTTGAAATCCTGGTGTGGCGCTGCAGGATAATGCAAGATTGGTGGTTCAAATTCACCAGCCATTCCTCTGCAACCATATATAGGATCGCTATGAGTTGGAATTGACTATGTGCAACTTGTTTGCTTTATAGTTGCTAGTACTTATGAGAGACTTTCTCCTGCCTCAATGACTGCAGGGACAATGACAATCCTATTACTCTTCTCCACTGTGCAGGGGTTTCCTTTAGAGATTTGTGGTAGAAAAATCCTCCACAGAGAGGTTTTAGAAGCTACCAAAGGGCTGCAAGATTATTTAGTTCTTCAGCAATTGAGCAGCTGGTTGTCACACACACAGCATAAACAAGTGCTGGATTAAACACCATGGTGATTCTAGCTAACATTTTGGAATCCCAGTCATTTCTCAGTACATTTCCTCTTCTTTAAGGAAAGGTTAAGTGCTAATGTGCTGGTTTACTATGGGAAATCTGGTAAGTCTCACAAGTGCATGTGTAAACTGTAATTAAATTCTCAATGTAAAGCTATACAATTCACTGCTTTGAAAATAATACTTAGCTACAAAGCCATCCTACATTGTTTTACTAAAAAGTAGGGATTGGAGTTGGAGGAATAATATTTTCTGGCCTGATTGATGATTTCAAATGACAAGTTTTATATTTTATTGGATACTGACCTTTTCTCAAAGGAGATAAGAAATGTTAAGCTGTCTAAACTACACAGCAGATTTCAGAAGCTTTTCAACTATATTGTTGCTGTTAAGTTTCGTTGAGTTGGTTTTGAGTCATAGCAACCTTGTTAGAGTTTTTGAGGAGTGACTTTTTGGTTCAAACCAACAACCTTGTGATTTGCAGACCAGTGCTTATCCAACAGTGCCATACCAGGACTCCTTCTCAAATATAGAGCAAGACATTTGTGGTGTGGAAAGAGGACGCAATTCCAAAAAGTGAATGGAAACACTCCAAGGGGGGATGGCCCTAACCTGAGCTTGCAATATGTTGGACAAGTCCTGTCCTTCTGTGTTCCAAATTGTAAAAGGGTATTAATAAGTGGCTTAGATAAAAATTAAGGACTGGATAGAGAATGCCTTGCCTTTTTAGGAACTAGAAAACATTTGTACACATATAGTACACAATGCATATCATGAAAATGTTATAGAATGTTCAACAAAAGTTCCATAGTCTTGATACTCAAGAATATTTTCACAGTCGCATGTGTCTATGAAATCTTTCCACATCATATCTGGAATAACCTTAAGCGTAACACTCTGGGCTACTTTTTATCTCATCTGAATTTTGATTCATAACCAGAAAGCCTTTTACTACAGCCGGATTATAAAGGAATTCGCCCAGGTTAATTCTAGTAAGGAGTCCTTGTGGAACAGTGGATACACAGTTGGATACTAACTGAAAGGTCGGTATTTGGGACCCAACAACTGCTCCTCAGAAGAAAGGAGATGTGGTCTGTTTACATAAAGATTTAGAGCCTTAGGAACCTTATAGAGCAGTGCAACTCTGTCCTATAAAGTGACCAAGGATCGGAATCAACTTGATGTCAGTGAGTTTTGTTTTGTTTTTAGTTTTGTTTCTAGTACTTACATAATTTCAGTTTTATATTAGCTCCCTAATCCATTTGTAGTTTATTTTTATGTTTGGTGTGAGGTAGAGATTTAATCTTATCTTTTGTTAAAATGGCAATGCAGTTATCCCAACACCATTTATTAAAACTATATCTTTGCTCCAATGATTTCAAATACCATCTGTCTTAGGCTGAGCTCTCTAAAGAAGCAAAATCAGTGAGGTTTTTATATTTGGAGCTCTGGTAGTGTAGTGGTTATGAATCAGGCTGCAAACCACAAGGTCAGAAGTTAGAAACTACCAGCTGTTCCTCAGGAGAAAGATGAGGCTTTTTGTTCCTGTAAAAATTTACAGCCTCAGAAACTCTGTACAGGGTCGCTATGAGTGGGAACTGACTCATATAACCACCACTATATATATTTATATATATACATACATACATATGTATGGTGGTGAGAGAGAGAGAGGTTTACATTAAGGAAATGGCTCACACAGTTGTAGAGGCAGGGAAGTTCTAAGTCCATGGATCAGATGTCAGGCTGGAGGGTTCTCCTGACTCATATAGTTGAAGGGAACGAGGAACTTAAGATTAGCAGACTTCTTACTGCAGAGGCAAATGAGTTCGAGGTCAACAGGTAAGGTGGCAGGCTGCTAATGACTCCCAGGATCTGTAGGTGATATGGAAAGCTGCTGGCTTGAGTTCAGTGAACCAGAGGTCAGGTGTGGAATCTAGACCCATCAAAAAGCAAGCAAGCTTTGACAGAGAGTATATGCGAAGCAGGCCACACTTCCGAGGAAACTTCCATTCAACTGATTGGCTGCTCAGCAGATGTCATCATGCAAGTGAGTGCATTATATTAGACCTCATCATGGGGCATTACCAGGACTTAACTGCTAAACCATGGAATCCTGGTGTGGCACTGTAGGATAAGCACTGGAGTGTTAAGTGCAAGGTTAGAGGTCCAAACCTACCTCCTGCTCCTCAGAAACCCTAAACAGGGTTGCTATGAGTCAGATTCAACTTGACAATAACAATAACAACAACAACTATTAAACCACTGAGAATCCTAGCCCGGTGACGTTGACACAAAACTTTAACTAACACACCATCTTTGTTGTTGTTTAGTGTCGTTGATTTGTTTCCACCTCACAGCAATCCTATATAGAGTTTCTGAGGAATGACCGCTGAGCTTTAAGCGCTGACCTTGTGGTTCAAACTGATCTTCCAGTCCAGTTCATTAACCCTCAGTGCCACAACACGATCCCTTTATTACTAAGGTTCTGTACTTAACTTCAGTCTATTTCTAAACTGTTTTATTTCATTCTGTTTACCTATGGGTGCTTTTTAAAAGTTTAATTTTATCAATTCCATCTCAGTATCTCTGAGTGTTGGTTGTTGTTGTTGTTAGGTGTCATCGAGTCGGTACTGACTCATAATGACCCTATGCACAACAGAATGAAACATTGCCCAATCTTGGGCCAACCTCACAACTGTTGACATGTTGCCCATTGATGCTGCCACTTTGCCCATCCATTCACTAGAGGTCTTCCTCTTTTACTCTGACCTTCCACCTTACCAAACATGATATCCTTCTCCAGCAAATTGATATCTTTCACGGAAGTGAGGTGGCACAGGAGGCACTCACTCATCTATGCCAAGAAATTTGGAAGACAACTGTCTGGCTGACTGATTGGAAGAGACCCGTATTTGTGCCCATTCTAAAGAAAGGTGACCCAATGTAATGCGGAAATCATCGGACAATATCTCTGATATCCCAGGAGAGTAAAGTTTTACTAAAGGTAATACAGAAACGGCTGCAAGCATACATTGACAGAACTTCCAGAGGTTCAAGCCAGATTCAGAAGAGGCCGTGGAATGAGGGATACCATTGTTGATGTCCGATGGATCTTGACTGAAAGCAGAGAATAGCAGAAAGATGTTTACCTATGCTTTATTGACTGAGTGTTGGTAGGTGCCATCAAATCAGTTCTAACTTATAGTGACTGCATGTAAAACAGAACGAAACATTGCCTTGTCCTATGTCATCCTTGCGCTTGTTGTTATGTTTGAGTCCATAGTTGCAACCACCTACCCATCTCATTGAGGGTCTTCCTCTTTTTGTTGACCAAAAGAGCTGCTCCTCAGAAACTTCCCCAGTCACTCCTCGGAAACCCCGTGCAGAGTTGTTATGAGTTGGAACCAACTCAATGACACTTAACATGATGTCCTTCTCCAGGGACTGGATACATGTGACAACATGTCCAAAGGACATGAGACTAAGTCTTGCCATCCTTTCTCCTAAGGAACAGTCTCACGGTATTTCTAAGTCAGATGTGTTGAGTGTTCTGGCAGTCCATGGTATGTATAGTCAATGTTCTTCACCAATACCGCAATTCAAAGGCATCAGCTCTTTTTTTTAAATCTGTCTTATCAGTGTCCAGCTTTAACATTCATATAAAGCAATTGAAAGTACTATGACTTGCATCAGGCACACTTACTTGGTCTTCAAAGTAACAACTTTGCTTTTTAATTCTTTAAAGGACATACACTAAGTATGTCCTTTGACTTCTTGACTACTGCTTCCATGGATATTGATTAAGAATCTGAGTAAAATGAAAGCATTGGCAACCTCGGTCCTTTTTCCATGTATCATGATACTGCTTATTGGTCCAGTTACGTGGATTTCTATTTTCTTTATGCCGAGGTATAATTTATAGTAAGGGCTACATTCTTTATCTTCACCAGTAAGTGCTTCAAGTTGTCTTCACTTTCATCAAGCAAGGTTGTATCATTTGCATATCACAGGTTGTTAATAAGTCTTCCTCCATGCCGAATGCCATTTAATAAAAATATAGTCCATTTTGTTGGATTATTTGATCAGCATACAGACTGAATAAGTGTCTGTAAATTTGCATTTAAATTAGTATCCTCAGGTGATTTTCATGCCCACGTACTTGTTTCTTTATAATGTCTTTTTTTAAATGAATAACAGCTTATTTTTTTGTTCCTGAGTGACTTTTATTTTACCAAATGTTCTTGTCATCTTGGGAGAGTATGGTGTTAGCTATTACAAAAGGATAGATTGTGACTTAACAGCTACAATATGGGTAATATAGTAGTCCTCAGTTCTCCTAGAAGTTCAAGTACTTTTTAATAGCTCTGCTAAAGTAAACGAAAAATACCAATGGTTCTAAGAAGAGAGAATTTTAGTGACGGTATGATGGTATTCTTTAAGTAAACATTTAAAACATGCTATTTTTCTTGAAAATAAATGTTCATGAAAATTTTAGAAAACTCAGATATGTACAATATGACATAAAACTTGATGCCTTTGAGTTGTTGTATTGGAGGAGAATACTGAAAGTGCCATGGACTGCCAAAAGAACCAATAGATCTGTTTTGGAAGAAGTGCAGCCAGAGTGTTCCTTGGAGGCCAAGATGGCTAACTTTCATCTCTCATATTTTGGACATATTGTCTGGAGGGAACAGTCGCTGGAGAAGGATGTCATGCTGGGTAAGGTGGAGGGTCAGAGAAAAAGAGGAAGACCCCTAACGAAATGGATTGGCCAGGTGGCATCATTGATGGCATTGAGTGTGGCAGGGGTAGTGAGGTTGGCCCAGGATAGGACATTGTTTCGTTCTACTGTGCATGGGGTCACTATGAGTCGGTTCTGACTCGATGGCACCTGACAACAACAACATATTCTCTCTATCTAGGTGTAAAATGGGAAGAGTAATAAATAGCTCATGAAAATTGTAGAAAACTCATACACACAATTAAGGACATAAAAATGACCTATACTTTCCCTGGAGTCCTCATGTGGCACTGTAGGATAATGCACTGAACCACAGATCAGTTTGAACTGCAAAGTTGGCAGTTCAAACTCACCAGCCGCTCCTTGGAAACCCTATTTAGGGTCATTATGAGTTGAAACCAATTCGACAGAACTTAACAACAACAACAACATATTCTCCCTACCCAGATGTAAAGTGGTAGGAGTAACAGAACCTGTCGTACTTCTGAGGGGAAGATGTGACTCTTCCTATGACTGGTCCCTATGACGGGGAGGCCAGCCACACCTCCTCTCTCCAACCTTTCTCCAATTCTGACACTAGCTGTGCCTCCCAGGATACTCTCTCCTTCTCTCCCAGGTACAATAATTCATTGCACTGGCCACATAGAACTCATAGATCAGACTTATAGTTAGTTGGTTTATTAAGGAACTGGGTACAATTCTGTATCAAATCAACAGACTACAATTTGGGATCAGGATTAGGAAGCATGCATGCAAAGTCTTCCTTCTTCAGTTTAGAACCGCTCTCTCAGCTCCTCTCAGCCATGCAGGATGGGCCTTCCTTTGGTCCCCTGAGGACAGGCTGCTGTCAGCCCCCTTAGAACAGGCTCCTCTTGGCCCTGCTGTCTGTCTTCACTGCCTGGGAAGCTAGGGTCCCTGTGGTCCTCTTGCTGTTATCAGCATTATGATCCTTGCCTCATGTTATAGTTCTTTGAAGAGATTCCTTGCCTCCACTCGCTTTCTGCTCTCTCTCTGCTTTCTTCCTTCTACTTCTCTTCTGGCTTCTTTCTGTCTGAGCAACGTCAGTGAGGTCAGCTGCATATACAGGTATGTGTAACTTAATGTCCATAATACATTTTGTAAAATAAGATGATATGTGATTTGGACATTATGTGAACACCATATTAAAACCTTACTGGAGCCCACTTCTGGTTGTCCTTATCACTGTAGCTGTTGCTTCTGGAGCTGCTGGCAGAGGCTAAAGGAATAGGTGGTGGCAGTGGTATTGGCTGTGAGGGCAGGCATTGGAGCAGAATGAGAGAATGCAATTGGGGATGGAATTGAGTGCACCCTGTCCCGCTCACTGTACTGCCTCTCGCACAGCAGGAGTCCCTACTGTCACTGCCACCACCTGCCCACCAAAGACTAGGGACCCCCACCCAGAATCATAGCGTCTCCTACTCTTCATTCAGTGCTGCAGGAGTCTGGGGTTGGGACCTTTAAAACCACTGTTGTTTCAGTGCTGAGGAGTTGGTTCCAACTCATAGCAACCCTGAATGGGGTTTCCCAGGAGCAACTGGTGGATTTGAGCAGTCCACCTTTTGGTTAGCAGTCCAGTGCTTATCCTACAGCTCCACACCAGGACTCCTTAGGGGGAAATAAAAACAATAGGTAAAATCATTCAGGGGACATTAAAAAAAACAATAGATTTCCTTTCTACTTGAAAAATAAAACAAAAACAACGACCATAAAACCTTTTGGGATAAAGGACCTAAGTGAGGTTGTACAAAGGAAAGTTAAGGAGCCCATATCTGTATACACACCACTTGTCCATTTCAAGGCATGCTCCCCCATAGGAGAGTCACAAGCTGACCAATCCCATCTCAGTAGGCCATAGACACTTTATTCACATATTAGGCTACAGTCAACACGTTTGCATAGTCCATAGTCACTTCATTTGCATGGCTATATTGGGCAATCCCTGCAAGCTGTGTATCAATTACAGGTCACACTGCAGCCCAGGTCTAATCAAAAAGTATCAAGCCAAGTTGCTTATAGTTTACCCAGGAATGTCAATCATTTGACGTTTTTGAAAAGTAACAAATAAAAACTAACAAACCCTCTGATGTAGTAAAGTAGGGCAAAGGTAATTACTCAAGATTTGGGGTGTGGGGTGGAGCAGGGAATCTCTCAAACAATTTTTCCAAAGAAGCAAGGCAAAAGGCCGTATATAGTTAGCCTATATATAATTTTACTATATCAGGATAACTATTATTAATATTTATTGTGTAGGCTTCCAGTTTTGTTTTATTTTCTATTTTAAGGTTTAAATGTGTAGAAATTTATATTTTTTATGAGTCTAACTGGAAGTTTTCATTCTTTTGTGGGTCATTATTAATAATGAGATTTTATATATCAAAAGTGTTAATTAAATGAAAAAGATGGATCAACTTGAAATTTGAAAAAAAATGAAAGTATGAGGATTGTAAAAATGGTGGCTGCTACACTGTTGCAGGAAATCTAAGTGGAAAAATAAGTTAGATAATTGGATTTTTCTCAAAAATCAGTAACACGGCATGAACCTTAGGGAGTCTTTGATTCAGTACAATCATTTTATAAATAGGAAATTGAAGTTTAGATAATTTATAGTTATCAAACTCTGACTATGATAGCATCAGGATGCGAACGCACATCTCCTTACTTTTTGCCAAAGTTCTTAACCTTGATCTCCCGGTAGATCCACAGTGTGGGAAAAACGTGAAAGCTGCTTGATGGATTTTCCTAGTAATCATGCACAAGGTGCCCCATTGGTGGACATGGCCTTTGAAACATATACTGATACTTGTAGACATTGCTACTTGTTAGGATAAAGTTAGCTTCCTCCACAGAGGTGGAGTCACTTTAACTTAAGGTTTCTTTTTCTCTAATTGTGGGTTGCCTCTATAGGTAAACCAAGCTATCTTCTATAGCTTTCCACATTCTCCCAGTTTAGAATCAATGGTCAGTATAATCAGATGAGAGAGAGAACTGTTAATATGTCTTTAGAAGTCATGAAAATAGCAATATTAACTTTTCTCCATGGGTGAGATATCCTGGGATTGTGATTTGAGAAAATAATAATACTTGTCATATATTTCCTCTAAATAAATCTGGCTTTAATACCCAACGCCCCTGTTTTCTTCACTTCTGTTTATTTTCAGTCACTCAAACTGACGGCTTGCTGTCAATATCGCCTCATTGTAAGTACAAGCAGAAGTATTTAAAGAAAGCGGTATTGTTTTATTTTGGGGTTAGCAATTTTCCAGGACTCACTGGCAGAAGTGCTTAGCTCTAAAGAATCACATGTGTGTGCTTTGTTCTAAATATAGGCTAGCCAGAATGCAGTAGAGCCTGAAGGCTTCAGACTGAAGCATTTGGAATATTAAAAAAAAAATCAACCCAGGATGCAATCTCTCCTGTCCAGAACTAAACAAATAAGCAGGTTTCTGCTGCATGCAGGAAGGAAACTGATGGAGATCAGATTTTCTTCTCAAATATTTTCGTTTTTTAATTTTTAAGGCTGTAAAACTTGTCAGCCTCCAATGGTACAATAACAATGTGTATATCGGTAAGTGGTAGCTAGTGTGTGGTCTTGCAGGACCATGGGAAGGACTAGTGGAATGAGTGTGTGCTTTGAAAAAGCACAGCATTCAGATTTCCACCTCCCTGAACTCTGCCCTTTAGAAGATTTTGTGCATGGCTCTGGCATCAGACTAAAGAGCTTCTAATATAAGTGTTTTGAATCTGGTACATTGCCAGTGAGAAAAGGAAGGCCACATATAATGTGGAATTAATTGTTGTGAATTTTATTCTACATTGTTCTTTAAATGGAAATTGTAGGTTCTTGACCTGTGGACACATTTACAGAGATATCTAGGTTTTTAATAAAATTTTCTTTTTAATTTAAGGATCATATTAATGATGAGGTAGGATAAGCACTGGACTGGTGACTGCAAAGTAGGCAGTTCAAACCACCAGCTCAATAATAACAATGATCAAAATCAACATGGACATATTTAAACACCTTACAAGTGGTCACTTTCTAAGTAAGAATTGCCAGTCAAGTTATGATTAAGACAAAAATAAAAAGGTTATCATTGTTAGGTCCTTTCAAGTTGGTTCTGACTCAAAGCAACCAGATGCACAACAGAAAGAAACATTGCCCGATCCTGTGCCATCTTACAACTGTTCTGATTGAGCCCATTGTTACTGCTTCTCCGTCAATCCCTCTTGTTGGAGGTATTGCTATTTTAATGGTCCCATCTTCAAGTGAACAAGAGACAGATGACTTAATATGTATATAATATATTTGTGTCAGGCGACAAACAAATAGTGGCATGAAATAATATGTGACTCTATTTGAATCCAAGCAACCAGCTTGGATAATTTTTTTATGATGGAAGGCCTTTTTTTTTCTTAAGAATGATTTTAGATACAGAGAACATTTTCAAATTTTACTTTTCAAAATTCATAGTAATAATAATATGCTATTGTTGTTGGTAAGTGCTATAGAGTCAGTCCAACCCATAGAAACAATGTGTAGGTTTTCTGAGGAGTGGCTGGTGAGCTTGAACCACCAACCTTGCAGTTCAAACCGACTTTGCAGTCCAGCACATTTACCCACAGCGCCACACCAGGATTCCTTGCCTATCCTACTGGCCATTTATTAAACACTTTCCCTATGTCAGCCAATATACAAAATGATAACCCTCGCCAGCATTCACTGAAGTTATTATAATCCTCATTTGGCAGAAACAAACTAGACAACAACAACAACCAAACCCACAAACTGAGGGAACTGACATTTCAATCATTTCTATCTAAACCCAAAGCTTGCATTCTTTCCACACTATTTTTATATTTTTCTGATTTCACCTAAAAAGCACACAAGTAAGATGAAGGTTTCTCTGAGAGCATATTTTATACCTCAGCTTTAAATCCCAAGAGTTCTTTTTCTCTTTAAATCATGTGTCACATCCCCTACAGAGATGAAATCAAAAGTTACTGAATCTTATAAGGTGACGGGTGGGCCTATGAGTCTCAGTTGGAAATGTAAACCTGATGTCTAGTTGCAGGGCCAGTTGCTCACAGGTCTTTTCCCCAAGGGGTGAGTCTCATTGACAAACTTCAGGGAGCAATGGCTCAGCTCTAATGAGATTAAGTCACATAAGAATTCATAAATTTAACAACAAAAAAAGCAGCAATGTTGATATTGGCACCCCCTTAGAAAAGTGAGATCAAAGGCAGTGTCTAGCTTCTCCCCCTGAAATTATTAGCTGGGCGTTTGTTTTCCGATCTTTCATGGAAAGTTGCAGTTGCTTTCAAGGTTCTTCACTGTAACTGGGACGCTTCTCTCAAAGAGGGCCTTCAGATTTAGTTAGTTAGAATTGCCTCCTTGGAAACTTAAGAGGATGAAGTCTGACAGACAAACCGGTCATTTTTTAAGAAGTGAATTTCTTTGAGGATTAGACATTTACTATTGTTTATTGAATCATCCAGTTCCCTCTTCCCCTGACTCCAATCTTGTTCCATAAAATATTCCAAATTCTAAGGCAGGCTGGATGTAAATCAGAAATGAAATTGTAGTTAAATGGCATAGCCAGCTTGTTTCCATTTGGGGATAGTCCCTGATTGAAAATAGGCCTCACAGTGTGAATTCAAAGATTTTGTTTCTCTTTCTATTTATATATTTGCTTTGAGGAGTGAGTGCAAAGATCAGAACTCGCATATGCAATATAGTATATCAATTGCTCCACTTCTAACCTGGCAAGTACACCAAAGCTGTTTCACGTGGTCGTTGGTGGTGTGTAGCAGCAAGTTATTTATTGTAACTACATAATTGTCATATCCTATTAAGCCTCCCAGATAGGAAATCTAGGAAAAAGATTTGATCATGTCATAAGTATGTTGGCTAAAATGAAAGTATCATAAGTGTATCAAATAGTGGGATGTTGACCTGTAATTCTCTGTCTCTCTCTATTCCTTACCTATCTTCCTTATTTGTTTCCTAATTTCTATATGTCAGTCTCTGGTGTGGTGCTCTAGGATAAGCACTGGACTGCAAGGTCTGTTTGAACTACAAAGTCAGTGGTTCAAGCTTACCAGGTGGTCCTTGAAAACCTTATACGGGGTTGCTATGAGTCGGCACTGCCTCGGTGGCACTTATCAACAATAATGTCTCTATCTGAAAAGGAGTCCTGGTGACACTGTAGGATAAGCACAGGACTACTAACTACAAGGTTGACAGTTCAAATCCACCAGCTGCTCCATGGGAGAAAGATAAGGTTTTCTGCTCCAGTAAAGATCTACAACCTTAGAAATCTTATACAGGATCGCTATGAGTCAAAATCAAGTGGATGGCTCTTGGTTATATATATATCTAAAAGGAGTCTTGGTGGCACTGTGAGCTAGGTGCTGGGCTGCTAACTGAAAGTCCAGTGGTTCAAAACCACCAGTTTCCCTGGGAGAAAGAAGAAATAGTCTGCTCATGTTTAAAAAACAAAACGATCTCTGAAACCCAAAGGACCAGTTCTATTGTGTTCTACAGGGTTGTTACAAGTAGAACTTGACATGACTGTGGTGGATTTAGTTTGGGCTTTGATATCCATCCTGAGCCCTGGTTTGTTGCTGTAGGATAAGACCTGGACCCTAAGATCAGTTTCAACTGCAAACCACCAGCCGTATATTAGAAACCCCATACAAGGTTGCTATGGGCCAGAACTGATTCTATGGCAATTAATTACAGCCACAATTTAACTAAAGGAACCTTTAAGCATTTGGCTACTAATCAAAAGGTTGGCAGTTTGAGCCCACCAGCTTTTTTGGGGGGAGATCATGTAGTCATCTGCTTCATAAAGATTACAGTTTTGGGAACACTATGGGGCAGTTCTATCCTGTCCTACAGGATAGCTAGGAATCAAAATCAACAAAATGACAAAGTGTTTTGTTTGGTATATCTAAGGAGTCCCTGGTGGAGCATATGGTTAGGCACTTGACTACGGGCTGAAAGATTGGCAGCTCATACTCACCTAGAGGACAGGCAGGACAATCTTCTTCCCAGTCTTAAAAACCCTGTGGAACAGTTTTACTCCATATACATGGATCCCATAAGTCAGCATTGACTCAATAGCAGCTAACAACAATAAATCTCTCTCTCTCACCTATTATCTCACAGGTTGCTTAGTGTTTATTTTATGTTAGGATGGAATGCAGAGGTTTGCTATATAATAATTTTGTCTTATGGTGCCTTCTTGGGCTTCCAAAAGTTCGCCGAAAAATAGAATTAAAAGATAACGGAATTCCCTCGAAAGCTTTTTGTAGTTTTCTCTCCCTCAGCACCCAACATGAGGGTAAGTAAAAAACTATTGCTATAAAATCATAGACTCCTTTATTAATAAAAAAATATCAAAATATGAAGCTATTATTTCCTGACGTATCCTCCATCTGGGTCTATACACTGTATTTTCTGATTTTTTGAGGGGTAGGTAGGAGTAAGGGCTATGGGCTAGGGTTAGGACTATGGCCAGGTGTAGGCTAGGCCTAGGACTTTGTTTAGTGTTAGGGTTACAGTTAGGACTAGGGCTAGTGTTAGGGGTAAATATTGGGCTAGGGCGAGGAGTAAGTTTTGGTCTAGTTTTGGGTTACCGTTAGGCTTATTTTTATTTTTTGTTAAATCTACTTGATTTCTTCTTCAGTTGGAAGTCCTGTAACTACATTATTCTCGCTTTTTTACTTTATGCTTTGTTTTTTTTTGTTGTTGTTGTTGTCATTGCAACTGTATTTCTGGTTCTCTAATTTCAGTTTTGCAGGTGTGTTTTTCTTGGAATATTTCCGTATCTGGGTTCAGTCTAGATGATATTGCTATGTATCTTAGTCTCGGGTTGTTGTTGGTTTTCTGTGAGTCTTTTTGTAAGATTGGTGTGGTTTTTACAAATTCTTTTTAATTTTACTTTATGTGAAGATGACCTTACCTAATTTTGCCATTATATTTGATGGACAACTTTGCTGGATATAGGATTCTTGGCTGGCAATTTTTTTTTTTCTTTCAGAATTTTATATATGTCACTCCATTGTCTTTTTGCATGCATGACTTCTGCTGAGAAATCAGATTTTAGTCTTATTAGTTCTCCTTTATAGTTAATTTTTTTGTTTTTCCTGAGCTGCTTTCAGGATTTGGTTTTGAAAATTTGATGATAGTATGTTTTGGTATTTTTCTTTGGGGGTCTATCCTGTTCTGAGTTTGTTCAACTTCTCGAGTGTCTATTTTCTCAATCTTTCATGATATTAGGAAAGTTTTCTTCCAACGACTCTTGGACAGTATTCTTTATGTTTGTTTGTTGTTGTTGTTTTATAATCTCTTCCTTTTCTGGAATTCCAGTTGTATGTGAAGTTATTATCTCTTGATAATGTGCCACATAAATCTTGACGTTCTATAGAATTTTGTTTTTCTTTTTTCAGATTTTCCTCTAGTGGGTGAATATTGAGAGATTTTTCTTCAAGCGCTGTAACCAGCCTTCCAGTTCTTCAATTCTACTTCTTTGCCCTTTCATTCTATTGTCTATTTCTGAAGTCTTACTGTTAATCTTCTGACTCTCTGATTGCTATTTTTGTATGGTTTCCATTTTTTCATTTATTTTGTCAATTTGTTTCCTGACTTCTTCTAAAGTTTTGCCCATGTTTTCCTTATTTTCATCTGCAGCTTTCTCAATCATTCTTCCAAGCTATTAGGGTTGCCTTAATAGCATTCTTTCAAATTTCTTACCAGGTAGTTCTGACATAATTTCTGATGTTATATTTTCTGACTCTGTATTTTGGTCATTTGTTTGAGGCACTCTGTTTTGATTTTTGTGTAAGCTGGAGTTCTGTTTTCTGTATAACGTTGTGGTGTTGTATTTATATTTGATTAATGATTGTACATTGGTGTGTTCTCAGGCACTTACCATGTGTCTCCACACAGATGTGGTAGAGATAGAATGTGTGAATGCAGTTAGTTCTCCGTTCACAGTTTGTGTAATGGAGTTCAGGCCGGGTTCATAGGTCTCCAGAAGCGGGGGCATTATGTCTGGTGCTCAACCCCAGGAAGAGCAGAGACTATGTAGGAGGGGGTGCCACTGGCTGCTGGGCTGGTAAAGGTGGGGACTGACTCCCAGCTATGAGGAGGACTTGGGGAAAAGGGAGAATAGTAGAATAGTACCCCCTTTCTACCAACCTCCAGTCTTGTGCCTGCATGCCTCTATATCGCCAGCCACTCACAAAAGCCGAAGATGGCTACGCCACTCCATGCCATTCCACAGTCTGCCCATTTTTCTTCTCTCTGGCTGCTCCTGTTCAGTTTCCTCTTCTACTCGACACTCACTCCACCTGTCTGTCCCATTCCCTGATGTTCAGACTTTCAGGATCACCATGTGTATCTGTTTCACACAGTCTCTCCTATCTTTGTTACATAGGGTTGGCTCAGTGTGTATGCCAACTCTGCCATCTTATCCCCTCAAGACTCTAAATCTATACACTATTGAAGGTCGTGTTTCCATCTCTTTAACCCTTCCCTGAATAATTCAGTTTTCTTGCCTTTAGACCAGGGCAGTTTGGGCATCCCTAAAGTACTCAAATCATGTTCCTTTTAAATGGTCTTTGAATTTGGGGAAAAAAAAGAAGTGTGGAGGGACAAGATCAGGGCAATAAGGTGGATGTCTTAAGATTTCCCAATGAAATTCTCAGGAGACAGTCCATATTACCCTCAGAGAATGAGCGGGTGCATTGTTGTGATGAAAAATATCCTTGTTGAAACTTTCCTGGCTTTTTTTTTCTTACCAATATAGTTTAAGTTTTCTTAAAATTCCTTTATAATAAGCACCTGTAGTTGTCCTGTGTTGGAGAAAATCTATGAAGATTATACTCCTTTGGAATACCAGAAAACAATTGCCGTAACTTTCTGATCTGACCCCTCTGTCTTCAGTTTAACTGGCCTTCCAGATCCCCTTAGAAGCCACTGTTCTGACACCAAAAATGTCATAGAAGAAAATTTCAATACTCTGTTACAAGTAAAGAGGTTCATTAGGGACTGGATACAGTTTGTCAGAGCCCACAAAGTGAAACTAAGTGCGCCAGTGTTCTGAGGGCTAGATGAGCCTTTATACAGACAGAAAGGTGGGGAAAGAAGGATGTGACCACAATCACAGGGACTAGGAATTATACATAGTTACAAGACAATAGCACGTTAAAATGTAAATTTACCTAGCCCATCTTTATTTTAGTTAGCTAATGCTTCTATAACAGAAGCACACAAGTGGGTGACTTTAATTAACAGAAATGTATTTTTTCACAGCTTAGGAAGCTGGGAGTCCAAATTCAGGGCAGAGTTCTAGGGGGAGACTTTTTTTTTTGTCAGCTCTGGAGAAAGACCCTCATCTCTTTTCTGTATCTATGGGCCTTGTGTTGTTGGACATCTTAATGTGTCTTGGCATCAATCTTGCCAAGATGGGAGGTTTGAAGGTGGTGCTGTAGAATAAGTACTGGAACACAAAGTTGGCTTGAACCACAAGGTCGGCAGTTAAAACTCACCAGCCGTTTCTTCCTTTCTTCCTGAATTATATTATGGGCTGATGAAGAATTTTTAACTTGGACTCCTATTTTTACAGTTTTTTTTTTTTTTTTTTTCAGAGAGAGTACAAAAATTAAGTAACTGGGGGAAAAAAAAAATAGTGGTAGATGTTGTGAGGCTTATGTAAAATTCCCATTTTCCAGAAAGTGTACTGACGTACTGAGTCTCCATATTTCTGAAAATGCCTTTGCTCAGTGTGGTGTAGTGAATTATTTAATATGTCTCTTCAAGCCTTAGTCTTTGTAATTTCCACCAGTTGATTCTTTTCCTAATGGGTTTGATCTGTTTGAGAAAAGGTGGGAGAAAATACTGATAGGATGACATGATTCAGCTGTGGATGTTAGCAGAGTTCATTGTAATTTCAAAAACTCTGCTCTAATATAGGAAAGGAGATCTCACTACCATCAAAGAAGAAGAGCCAGGAAGTGGAACGTTCCTTTGAACTTTAAGATCCCTGTACATTGAACCTCCTTGACCCAGAAACAGAAAGCTGTGACACCAGAGGAGTGGCAGAGGACCACCACCAGCAGCAGAACCAAGAACCAGATTGGACACATTGGGTTGTGGGATGATAACAAAGATATCATATTTGAAGAAAAGCAAAAAGTATATATATTTAAAAATTTTCAAATTGATATCGACTTTTCTTCTGCAGTTAAATGTGGGAATATAATGAAGAAATTTCTTTAAAATGTTGAGAAAAATGGTATAAAAATATATTGAAAGCAAAAAGGTAAAGAAAGAAAAGACCAAAATGGATGGCAGAAGAAACTCTGAAATTTGCTCTTGAACATAGACTAGCTAACGTGAAAGGAAGAAATGTTAAAGAGAGCTGAACAGAAGGTCTAGTGTTTAGTGACTGTTCAGTTGCAAAGTGTCTTAGTTCTCTAGTGCTGCCATGACAGAAATCCCACAAATGGATGACTTTAACAAACAGACATTTATTTTCTCACAGTTGAGAAGGTTAGCAGTCCGAATTTGAGTGTCAGCTCTAGGAGACAGAGACTTTCTCTCTCTGTTAGGTCTGGAGGAAGGTCCTTGTCTACTTTTAACATTAATGGGTTTTGCTTTACTTGGAGATCTCCATGGATCTTGGCATTAATCTTGCCCTGAGTCTGGGAAGTTCTCAGCTCAGGGACCCCTGTCCAGACAACTTGTTACACTCCCATCTCTCCTTTCTTGGTGATGTAGGTCCCACTTCTCTGCTAGTTTTTCTCTCCTTTTATCTCTTGTAAGGTAAAAGGTAATTCAGGCTACACCCCAGAGAAACTCTCAAATTGGATCAGGGCTGTGACTTGAGAAAGGGTGTTGCATCCTATCCTAATCCCCTTACAACTGATTGGCTGGTCCTATCACGGGAGATGATTACATCATCACATAACAGTCAAATCACTGAGAATCATGGTCCAGCCAGGTTGACTAGCACTTTGAAGAGATACAATTCAATCCATGACATCCAGTTTTTCTTCTCTTATAACTAGTGGTTAGTTGTGCCAGCTTCACAGCCAATACCTGGGTTCAGATGCACACTCCACCATTTATACATATTGGTTGCATGATCTTTGTGCTTAAGTTTCTCTCTCCATAAAATGGTAGCAATAATAGTAACAATGTTGGCACAGTGGGTTAAGCATTGGGTTGCTAACTACAAGGTTGACAGTTCAAAACCACCAGTCATTCTGCATGAAAAAGATGAGGCTGTCTGTTCTAAAGGTTTACAGTCTCAGAAACTCTAGGCAGCAGTTCTGCTCTGTCCTGTAGAGCCACTCTGCAATGGAATTAACTCAATGGCAGTGGGTCTTAGAGGGTTGACATGAGGTTTGCTACATTGACTTGTAGGCACTCATCACCTTAGATGGACTACATCGTTCTTAAATTTTGGTAATAATGATTCTTTATGACAAGTATTAGTCAGGATTTTGGCCACTGTAGAACCTCTGGTTAGGGTGCTCGTGGTTGTGTGCTGTCATGTTGGTTTCAACTCACATTGGACTGTGATTTCCAAGGCTCTAAATCTACAGGAATAGAAAGTCTCATTTTTCTCCTGAGGAGCTGACCTTAAGGTTAGTAGCCCACTCTGCTACCAGGGCTCCTGGGCAGGGTGGCTGTTGTGTTGTTGTTAAGTGCGGTCATGTTGGTTCCAATTCATAGAGACCCTATAATAAGGCTTCCAAGGACAGGCAGGTGGGCTTGAACACCAATCTTTTGGTTAGCAGTTTAGTGCTTATCCTACAGAACAATACCAGGACTCCTGGGTAAGGTACTTCACCAAAACCTGTCGCCATTGAGCTTATGCCAACTCATGTAAACCATGTTACAGAGTAGAACTGCTCCATAGAGTATGCTTGTCTGTAACCTTTACAGAAGTACTTCTCCATGACTTCCTTCTGTGGAGTTGCTAGATGAATTCAAATCACCAAACTTTAAGTTAGCAGGAGCCAATAGCAATTGCTTGTGCTATCCAGACTCCTGGTCAGTAGCTTCCAACTCATAGCAACCCTGTATAGGGTTTCTGAGGAATGGCTGATGAGTTTGAACCACTGACCTTGCAGTTCAAACAGACCTTGCAGTCCAGTGCTTTATCCCACAGCGCCACACCAGAACACTAGGATTACTTTTTTTTTTTTTAATTAAATGTTTTATTGTGAATTATGTGATAGTTTACATGGGAGAACATTAGCTTTACATTCATCCTATTGCATATTATTTCATTGCCCTGGTTACAATCCCCTCCATGCATCAGCAACCAACAAAAGGGTATACCCTGCAAGTGTGCATCAGCACACAGTCATCAGTACACAGTCCCTCTCCATCTCTGGGTCTAGAGTCCCAGCCGCTCCCTCTCTCCACGTCATCATCTCTGCCTCCATCTCTGGTGTCACTGCTTTTCTGGGTAGGGTTTCCCACTCTACTCTTCTCCTTTGATAGATCCAGGGACCTCGGCTCCTGGACTGAAAAGTCAATCACTCCCTTCCTTTTGCTACAAAACGTCCACCTTTACATTTCTGACCCTTGCAGACAGTCCTGA
>NW_006408659.1:6670326-6671858 GCF_000296735.1 Chrysochloris asiatica | reverse complement strand
GAAACCAAGATTCAAAAGAGAGCCAAGCATCTTAACGATTATTTCCCTCCTTTTGCCCATTCTAACCATGTCTCAATCCCTGTATCCCAGAGCTCTGTTGTTCCAAGGTTGTGCATGCATCATTATTTAGCTCTGTCCCACTTAGCCCATGCGAACCTGCATAATTGTTTTCCCATCCACCTTATTCTTCCATTTCCCCCCACTTCTTTTGTATTGTCTCCCTCCCTCGCACCCAAACAATCTTGTGTCTATTCCCTACTCTGTGCTCCAATTTCCCTGCCCTCCCCTTACCCCATTCCCCACATTCCGGTACCATCAATGAAGGCCCCACCCTTTAGTACGGGTTCTTCTTCTTAATCTTTTACAGTAGTGGTCCTATGCAGTATTTCTCCTTTTGTGACTGACTAATTTCACTGAACATAATATCCTCAAGGTTCATCCATGTTATGTGATAACTTACAGCTTCCTTGTTGTTTTTAAAGATAGTATAATATTCCATTGTGTGTATGTACCAGTTTGTTTATCCATTCTTCCGTTGATGGGCACTTAGGCTGTCTCCATATTTTTGCTATTTTAAATAGTGCTGCTATGAACATTGGTGTGGATGTATCTACTCGTGTTATGACTCATATTTCATGTGGGTAAATACCAAGTAGAGGAATTGCTGGATCATAAGGTATTTCTATTTCCAGCCATCTGAGGAAAAGCCATATTGCTTTCCAGAGAGGTTGGACCATTTTGCAATTCCACCAGCAATGCAGGAGTGTCCCATTCTCTCCACATCCCTGCCAGCATTTATTGTCCTCTGCTTTTTTCACCTTTGCTGTTGTTGCTGGTGTGAGCTGATATCTCATTGTTGTTTTGATTTGCATCTCTCTAATTGCTAGTGATCATGAACATTTCTTCATATGTTTGTTGACTGCCCGGATCTCCTCTTTGGTGAAGTTTCTGTTCATGTCATGTTCCCATTGTTTAATCGGTCTTTTTGTCTTTTTCTTACAGAGGTGCTGTAGTTTCCTATATATTTTAGAAATGTGTCCCTTGTCTGATGTGTCATTGCAAAAGATATTTTCCATTCTGTGGGTTCCGTTTTTACTATTCTGATGAAGTCTTTTGATGCACACAAGTTTTTAATTTTTAATGTGTCCCAATCATCTATTTTGTCTACTTTTCTTTGTTTACTTTTCAAAATGCTTGGTAGTCTGTGTATTCCCTGAATTAGAGCCCTCACTCACATTTGTCTCTATTTTTCATTGATGGCCTTCATAATTTTGGGATTCACATTTAGATGTTTAATCCATGCTGAGTTGGTTTTTGTATAAGGTGTGAGGTGAAGGTCTTATTTCAATCTTTTGCATATCACTTTCCAGTTCTGCCAACACTGTCTCTTGAAGAGACTATCCCCTCCTCATGCAATATATTTAGGTACTTTGTCAAAAATCAGTTGGCTGTATGTGGATGGGTTAATTTGGTGATTCTTGATTCTGTTCCATTGATCAATGTATGTTTTATTGTACCTTTACCAAGCTTTT
>NW_006408659.1:6654856-6667591 GCF_000296735.1 Chrysochloris asiatica | reverse complement strand
TGTGTGTGTGTGGTGTTGCTGCTTTCTTTTTTCTGTGTATCTTCCTTTGCAGAGTTCATGCTTTTTGTGTTCTTTCTTGTGAGTTTCCTCATAGTTTTAATATTTCCATGTTCTTGTTGGATTGTCATTTTCTTGGTATGTTGCAAAGTGTTAATTTTCTTTGAAGTTACCTTATATTCCATTCACTTTCTCTCCATTTAGTGTAGTCTATTTTATTCTGTAATCTACCTGACCTTCTCACCATCTAGATCTCTGTTCCCAAATGCCTTCCTTCTTTTACATTGTAATTGTTTTGATCATAGACTGACCTCCCAGATTCTCTGAGTTTGTTCTTTTAGTTTTGTTCTGTTCTAGACTATTCCATCTGTTGATTTAGTTCTGGTAGGTGCTGCCACGTATGTCAATGTCTGGTTGTTGTCTGTTCCTGTTGGTTCTCAGTCCACAGAACTCCCTTTAGGATGTTTTGTAGCACAGGATTGGCTTTGGCAAAATCCATTAGCTTCTGTTTATCCTTGAATGTTTTGATTATACCGTTAATTTGATTGAGAGCTTTTCTGGATAAAGGATTCTTGGTTGACAGTTTTTTTTAATTTTTTTTTTTTTCAGGGTTTTATATATATCTCCTCATTGCCTTCTTGCTTGCTTGGTTTCTGCTGAGAGATCCAAGCTTAATTTGACTTGCTTGCCTTTGTATGTAATGCTTCTCTTTCCCCTAGCTGCTTTCAGGATTCTGTCTTTATCTTTGATTTTGGAGAGCTTGATTATGATATGTCTTGGTGATTTTCCTTTGGGGTCTATCCTTCCTGGGATTCGCTGAGCTTCTTGAATATTTATCTTTTTATTTTTCAGGATATTAGAGAACTTTTCTTCTAGCAGTTCTTCAACTGTTTCCTCTGTGGACTTGTGTGATTCTTCTTGTTCTAGAATGCCGATAATTCTTAAGTTATTCCTTTTCATGTTGTTCAATAGGAATCTTAGACCTTCTTCTGATTTTTAAAACCTTTTTTTCTGTTTCCTCTTCTATATTAATGGTATTTAGAGATTTGTGTTCCAGCTCACTAGTTGTGCTTTCCATCTCTTCTAATGTACTCCTTTGCCATTTCAGTGTATCATCTATTTCTGATATTCTATTATCAAACATTTAGACCTCTTTCTGTAGGTTTTGAATTGTTTCCAGTACTGTACCTATCTTTTTTGATTGTTCCTGTAGCGCTTTCCTGACTTCTTCCTTCTTTTTTCAACTCCATTGTAAAGTGTTTTGGAACATTTTATAATAGTTTTTCTGGATTCCTTTTCAGGCATTTCCAAGGCCTTCCCTCCTTCCAGAAGGTAGTCCAGGTCTACCTCTAGGTCATTTGTGTCAGATCTTTTATCTTGTTTCTTGGCATGTGCTGATATGGTCATCTGCTTTTGCTTCTTGGACATATTGAATGTTTATCTGTGTCCTTAATACTTAATTGAATGTGTGTTTTGGTACTTTATGCTCTCTGATTGCCTCCAGGTAGATGTGATCAAGATGTGGGCTTCCCTTTTCACTCTTCTTATTGCTTGACTCAGAGTAACTTTCACAGGTGTTGTCTACCTCCCTGGTGTATGGCAGTTGATATTGATTCTTGCGTGGATTTTGGTGTTTTATAGAGTGTGATTGTTGCTTGACTATATGGTAGCAGTTGCTGTCTCTTCTTGAGTAATACAGGGAGAGAATGAGTTCCCCAAAGGTAAAAGGGAGAGCATAAAACAGAAAAACAGAAACAGCAAATAAACAAGAAAGAAAGAAAAAAATAACCCACCAAAAAACAAACATAAATAACAACAATAACAACAAAAAAGTAGATTGGATACTATAGTCTATAATCATAGAAAAGGGAGAGGAGGGAGAGAAGTAAAAAAAAAAAAAAAATCTGTAGCCTAATAGGAGTTTGACTTTAATGTCCTCTTTCAACTTCTTGCCTTCCAAGTCACCTGATAAATTTCATGATGCCACTGTTGGTTGTTATGGTGTGCCTCAGGATTAATTTAATTTTCAGCCTGTTTTGTTTTTAAACTCTCACTCTCCTCACCCCTTGTTCTCACCTTTTCGCTATTAAAAAACAGTTCAGTGCTGGCTTTGGGCTGAGAGTATCTGTGCGCATGCATGGCAGAAGAATCCACCAGTGGTGGTGGTGGGGAGTGTCCACTTACTCAGACGCCCCCTCTAGTCACCAGAATGGAGGTGCGCAAACAGTGGGGGGTGGGGTGGAAGACAGCAATGAATAGATACCAAAAAGAAAAAAAGAAAGAAAGAAAAAATCAGAACAAAGCCAAACCAACCAAGTGTATTGTCTACCTTTGCTCTGAGGTTCCTGTGGTGTTATTCCATTGTGCATCTGTTCCCCCACTTGGTCTTGCCATTTGGTCTTGCCCAAGTTGTTGGCTCCGGGCTGCCGAGCTGGGCAGTTTAAAAAATACACGATTTCTTACTCCTGCTACAAGTTTCACTAGCTATAAGTCTTCAAACTTTGTAAATATTCCTAGATATGTGGTTCAGAGTTTTGGAGCTCTGCCCTGAACCCTCTTCACCTGGTGTTCTGTGGTATTGCTGACAGCTAACTTCAGTGTACCTCTACCCTATCTGCATCAAGCCCTATCTCTGGAAATACATTTTTATGAGCCATTTTGAAGAAATTTTTTCAGAGACATTAGTCTATGTTGTTAAGCAAATAGAATAGACCATGTTGTTTGGGACAAGAATTGTTGAAAATTGCAGTACTGAGGATTTTGAGGACATAACTGTCAGGATGAATGGAGAAGTTATTGAACTGCTGCAAGAAGCTTTTGCATTCTGAGATGAGACATCTTCTAGGAATGAAGTATGACTTGATGAAAGTTAACCCAGAAATTGTAAGATGAAGTTGGTTTGAACCAAATGAACTTAATTTCTTATACAGCATTTTCTTATTGTTGTTAAGTGCTGATGAGTCAGTTCGGACTCATAGTGATCCTGTATAGGGTTTCCAAGCCAGCTTGTGAGTTTGAACTGCCTACCTTGTGGTTCAAACCAATCTTGTGGTCTAGTGCTTTATCCAGAATTTCAAGGTTGGAAGAGATCTTCTATCTGAAAGCCTTTTATCTATAACACCCTTATGCATTTATTTTGACTGTTTGCAGCAGTCAGGAGTTTCACGGAGCTAAGATAGTTTGGAGACGGTTAATTTAGAGCCTACACTTGTCTCATGTCTTCAACCAATTGTCTATAATTCTTTCCAATGGAACCTATTACAAAAGTCTAATCTCTCATTCTTATGACAGCTCTTTAAGTATTTGAAGACAGCTTTGTGCCAAGCCCTCATTCTATGGTGACTGTACTATGGACATATTCTCATTTCTTTTTAAACAACTGTATTTCATTCTCAATGACCATAGAATATGTCAGGACTCAAGAGGAGGTGCAAACCTCCTTTGGTTTGGACATTTTTCTTTTTATCTAATCTAAGAATTAAAGACTGGCAGCCACACCATTGCTTGACCATCCTATAATCAGTTTATAGTAAGCTAGGATTTTAAAGTCTTTTTCACCTGGGCTACTTATTAACAACTAGGATATGCAGATGATACACTTTTTTTTTTCTTAAAAGCTTTTATTATGAATTGAGTGACAGTTTACATGAGAACATCAGTTTTGCACTCATCCTATCCTATTTTGTTTCATTACAATGATTAAAATCCCTTCCATGCATCATCATTTAACAGTATTTGCTTCTATTTCCTCTATGGTTTTTTTTGTTTTTGTTTTTTGATATACACAAAAGCACTCAGGAGTACATAACCATTTAAATAACCAATGATTATGTTCTGCAAGTCTGCCTTTGGGTTTCCAGCACACAGCCTTTCTCTTTCCATGAGTCTAGAGTCCTCAGCTGCTCTAATAGATAATACAAGTTATTGCTAAAAGCAAAAAGGACTTGACACATTTACTGATGAAGATCAAAGACTATACCTCGACATAAAGACAACAAAAATCCTCACAACTGAGTAAATAAGCAACATCACGATAAAAGAAGAAAAGGTTGAAATTGTCAAGGATTTCATTTTAGTTGGATCCATAATCAATGCCCATCGAGACAGCAGTTAAATCAAAAACCTATTACATTGGGAATATATGCTGCAAACAACATCTTTAAAGTGTTACTTTGCAGACTAAGGTGCGCCTGATCCAAATGATGGTATTTTCAGTCTCCTCATATGCATGTGAAAGCTGGACCAAAGGCAAAAATGATGCCTTTAAGTTTCGGTGTTAGTGAGGAATAATAAATATATCATGGACTGCCAGAAGTAGAGAGAAATTGTATTGGAAAAAATACAGCCAGAATGCTCCTCTCGAAACAAGGATGGCAAGAGTTCATCTCATATACTTTGGACATGTCACCAGGAGGAACCAGTAGAGGGTTAATGAAAAAGAGGAAGACCTTCAGTGAGATGGACTGACACAGTGGCCACAGCCATGGACTCTATCATAGAGATGAACGTGAGATTGGGGCAGGACTAAACAATGTTTTGGTCAGTTGTACATAGGGTCTCCATGAGTCAGAACTGACTTGATAGAATCTAACAACAATAGAAACACATGTTAACACACGAAACTTGGTGGTGGTGATGGTGGTTGTATGCCATGGAGTGGTTCTGACTCACAGTGACCCTGTATAGGCTTTCCAAGGCTATATATCTTTATGGGAGCAGAAATTCTCATCTTTCTCCCTCAGAGTGAGAGATTATAACTACTGACCTTGTAGTTGGCAACTCAGCTCTTAATCCATTATGCTACTTTTGTTGTTGTTGTTAAGTGTCGTCAAGTCGATTCTGACCCATAGTTACCCTGTATAGAGTTTCCGAGAAGCAGCTGGTGAGCTTGAACTGCCGACCTTGCAGTTCAAATGGCTTTTCAGTCTGGTGTATTAACCCACAGCACCACACCAGGACTCCATTATGCTGCTAGAGCTCCTTATATGTAACTTCTGTGTATGTGTGTGTGTATTTTGGACTAGTTGTTGGACTACACTGGTGATATGAAATTTCATCTTGTTTTCCTAGCTTGGTGATAGCATTCTTTCTTGTAACCAGTCTGTTTTACTGCTGGCAGTAGTTGGAACAATCTTACTTGTATCATGGATCAATAGATAAATAATCTTAGCTACAGAAAAATAAAAAAATAACTTAGTTCTGCCAGTTTAATTTTTAATTCATTTACTATGTTGGAGACTGTACTTCTATGTAGATATAATACACGGTGCCCATGTTATATATAGGAGACCCTATACAGGGTTGCTATGGGTTGAAATTGACTTGACTACACTTAACAACAGCAACAACAATGTTATATATTTAATTTGAAACTAATATAAGTCATGGAGTCCTGATGTGGTACTGTAGGATAAGTAAGCACTGGATTGCTAAACAAAAGATTGGCAGTTCGAATCCACCAGCTGCTCCTTGGAAACCCTGTGCAGGGTTGCTATGAGTTGGAACTCACTCAAAAGCATTTAACAACAAGGATATAACTCATAACAAGCTTTCAAAGTATGAATAAGAAAAAAAAAAAAAGGTAATATCCTAACTGAGTACTTTGCATTCCATTTGAAAAATTATATTGCCTAGAATCCCAAAAGTACATGGTCATTGGAAACTTTCAGAAGTGGTGGAATTTGAACCAGGCAGGACTGGAAGTTTGCATAGAGTTGGGTTAATAGAAAAAAGGGGACACATATTCAAGAGGGTCATAGAATCCAGGAACAAAAGGGTCATATTAGATGACAGTGTGCAGATGAACTGTCATCTAATGTGACCCTATTGTTAGTGAACCAGAAAAATGGGTTAATGTACCATCAATGTCAGTTTCTTTAAAGGAAGCAGCTCATCTCTGGTAAAAGTAATCCCTAGTGTTCGTAAGTGAACACTAGAAATGTCCTGCATACTAGCTATCTCCAGCCTTGTCTTCATCAGTTTCAATTACACTAAGTATCTGTCATCAAAGATGAATTTTACAAGCACTCGTGTCTCCTAGGATATTATTCAGAAAACCTGTGGTTTTAACTTTAAAATGAAATGCTCTCTTAGGATTTTTGTTGGGGGAGATGTGCTCATTTCTCCTCAGACATGATTTCTCCAAAATTCCTTCTAATATAGCTTACCAGGGATTAGCTCTCTCTTTGGAGAAAGGTCCTGTTTTTTGATAGTGCATAAGAATACATTTACAATATAATTTATTTTGAGATAGTAAATTGACATTCACCTTTTCTTTTCTTGTCATTAGTGCCCTATGTGGCAGATACACCTACTTTGAAAATCTAACCATAAAGTATTAACTCCTTGTTTAAATTCTAGTGCAGTAATGTAAGCCCCGTGGCATTCATTTCCCTGGATGATGGTAATGGTCATTCAGATTCCCTGGGCATTGTTTGCTGTTACTAGTTGCAATCAAATGGATGGACTCATAGTGACCTTATGCATAACAGAAGAAAATGTTGTCCAATCCAGCACCTTCCTCATGATCACTGGTATGTTGGAGTCCATTGTTGTGGTTCTGTGTAGTACCTTCCAACCTGTTGTTGTTAAATGCCATCGAATGGGTTCCAACTCATAGCCACCTTGTAAATGGTTTCTGAGGACCAGCTGGTGAGTTTAAGCTGCCAACCTTGTGGTTAGCACATTAGGACTCCAACCCAAGGGGTTTATCCTGGTGTAGCAATGTAGGATCAGCACTGGACTGTGAACCACAAATCAGCAGTTCAGACCCACCAGCTGCTGCTCGGAAACCCTATACAGGGTGGCTATGAGTCAGAACCGACTCTACAGCACTTAACAACAACAACATAGAAATAATGGACTGTATTCTGTTGTGATTTATAAAGTTTTCATTGACTAATTTTCAGAAGTAGACCACCAGACATTTCTTCCTAGTCTGTTTTTATTTGGAAGCTCTCCTGAAGTTGTCTACATGGGTGACCTTGCTACTATTTGAAATACCAGTGGCATAGCCACTAGCATCATAACAACATGCAAGTCATCACAGTCTACAACTAACTGACAGATGGGCTATGGGCTACTCACCCTTTATAGTATATTGTCAGAGGAAAGTGATTTTTCCTTGCCCTGTTATGTTACTAATGATATATTTAATAAAGGAAATGGAAGAGAACAGAGAGCATCAATGAGCACAAATATCTACATCTGGCAGCAGATTTAAAGGAAAACTGATTACAGCTGCTTTTAACAGTTCATGTTATTAAAATGTTCAATGGGGAATTTCTATTTTCAATAAGAAACACTTGAAAGAAATGGTAGAGATTAACAGGGACTTAAATTGAAACCATGTTGGTTTGTAGGTAATAGAATGCTAGAGACAAACAGTAACTTTAATATAAAAGCATTCTTTAGCCCCAAATTATCCATGTGGCCCTGTTTGTGCCACTGAAATTTGATTAGGCTTGGCTGTTTCAGGAAACCAGAAGGAGGTAAGAAGAACCCGTTTAATCTCCTGTTAAATGGTTTATTCCCTGCTCAAGCCTTTGGGTAACTCAGTTTATTAAAATCTTTTGGAGTTTAGACTGCACCACCCTTATGCATATTTTTCTCCTGATCCCAGGAGTAATAGAGTCCATAAAATAAGGGATGGCAGAAAGAGGACCTTGTTAAGAATCCAGGCCTGTGGGTAGCAGTTCATTGTTTAGCCCACAGATTGTTAGCTAACATCTGTTCCCATCTGGCAGTTCCTCATTCTGCATTTGTCATGTCAGTAAGCAGTAAGTTGCTCACTAAAACCGGGTTGATGGTTCCAATTCTTCTAATTTCCCCAGGAGCATCAATACCACTCCCAAATAAAGATCTTATGTTGATTCATAGCCCTTCTATTCTCTGTTCCACATGAATCTTTAGTAGTCAATTCGACAAAAATGTATACTGCCATAGGAAATCTATAGGAACTAGGACTTGTGTATTTATAAGGACCAATCATTCTGAATCACCACTACCATGAATGCCAGAGAGCTATTAGGGGAGATGGGTACTCAAGAAGCAAAAACCTTCTAAATCATGTTTTGAAAGGAGAGGTCTCGGAAATGAATAAACTTTTGAGGTTAATGCTAACCCTGCCAAGGAGGAAAAAAGAAGTAAGGATTCCACAAAGCTGTTACTCTAGAGAATAGAAGTTCTTGTTTATAGTTTCTTTTCTATGGGGCCCAATATCTAGGACATAACATTTTTCTGTCACTCTATTCATTGAAAACACTGCCCAGCAACCAACTCACTGCCCACTGGAACTGTCTATCTTATCAATAAATGCATGGTGAAATAAATAAAATTGAGTTCAGATTCTTATGATCTATTATCCCTAGGCGATTTCACTAGTCTACCAATACTACTTCTTACTTTCCCCTTTCATGGCCATTGAGTTGATTTCTACTCAGAGAGACTTTAGTACAGAGAACTATCCCATAGGGTTTTTTAAACTGTCTTTATGGGCTCAGATAGCCTCATATTTCTCCTGCAGAGCAGTTCATGGGTTTGACCCACCATCCTCATGGTTAGCAGCCCAATGAATGCCTAACCCACTATGCCACTGGGGCACCTTAGCATACATAATTCTGTCAGAGTGGTCTGCAAATATTACCTTTTTGTTTGTTTCAGTCACTATTCAAAAACTTACAGGGATGCCAAGTTTTCCTCAGGATAATTGCAAAACTCCTTAGTCTCATAATGTATAAGTCCATCCAAAATATTACTCCATCCTACCTTCTTGCTCATTTCTGTAAAAATCCCCAGTCAAATAACCTTGTTCATCTTATGTATTGCCTTCAGTTTTTTTTGAATGTACATTGTTGTCTTGTGACAGAACTGCCCCACCTACTTTGTGCACAGGCAAAATCAACTGATTTTCTCAAGACCTGTCTGGAGTCCAGTATTTTCCATGAAACCTTTCCAGACATCCAATTAGAATAGATAATGTATTTTTCTTGCCATGAATGTAGAAAGCTTGCTAAAAGTCTGCTAATAGTAGCCCCAAGAGAGCAAAAATCCCACGTCAAACCTTTTTTTCCCCCTTTTTTTCTTCACTTCCTAGGACCTTGTTAAGCAGTACTTATGATGTAGTGGGTTACATGTTGGGCTGCATACCACAAGTTCAGCAATTTGATTCCACCAGGCACTCCTTGGGAGAAATGATGCTTTCTGCTCCTATAAATATTTGTAGCATCCACAACCCTATACAGTGTCACTATGATCATCTACAACCCTATACAGTGTCACTATGAGTCGCAATTCAGTTAACGGCTCCCAGCCAGTCATCCAGGACCCTGTTGGACTCAAATTGTTGGATTAGAAGAGTGCTGTCTCTCACTTTTTATAAATTGTACCTTTGTTGTTGTTAAGTGCCACTGAGTTGGTTTTAACTTATAACAACTTTGCGTGTAGGGTTTCCGAGGCTTGAAATCTTTGAAGGCACAGAAAGTCTATCTTTCTCCTGCAGGGCAGCAGACTGGCTTGAATTTCAGATCTAGTGTTTATTATATGGAATCACCCAGCTCCTTGTAAGTATCTGGATTTATTTAAATCCCTTACAATGCAAACAGAACCTGTCCTGTTGGTTGATTTTGTGCCATCCAGTTGCCCTTGAATTCTTCTCCGGGCATGTTGTTGTTGTTAAGTGTCATCTCAGTGCATAGCCGTTCTTATGTCAGCCTTAATATTATTCTACTAAACCTTTCCACTTCCAGGAAACACAATGTTGTTGGGGTTGGGTGTCATAGAATCCATTCCAACTCATAGCTACCCAATACACAATGGAACAAAATGCTGTACTGTCTTGCAGTTATCCTCACAATTGAGCCCATTACTTCTACCACTGTGCCATTCTGTCTCATTGGAGGTTTTCCTCTTTCTTGCTGACCCTTTGACCAATTGCGATGTCCTTCTCAGTAAAAGAGTGTAAAGTATTTTCTTTCCCTGCTCATTGAATACTCCAAGGATTTGTAGGAACTGGTCCTAAGAGTTGAACATGAAGACCAAGCCAGGAGAGGCAAGACATGCCCCAAAATTCTTCCCCATGCTTACCCTGCTAGTGACTGCTCCCATTCATTTTTTATGGGGATTCTTGTTCAACTGACAGTTTGCAACAGTGATTCTCAAAATATGGCCTCCAGAAGCTCAACATCAGTATCCCTTGAGATTTGTTAGAAATGTAAATGCTCACCTTAGATCTACTGAATCATCTTTTAACAGTCTTTCTGATGATTCTGATGCTTATTAAAGTTTGAGAATTCTGGTTTTAATGAAGACTAACATAGTCTATATCAATCCCTAATTAATTTTGGTTCTGACTCATAGTGACCCTACCTAGGATTTTTGAGGCTATACTCTTTCTGGGAGAGAAAGCCTCATCTTTTTCCCACAGAGCAGCTGGTAAGCTTGAACCACCAACCTTGTGATTCTCACAGTCCAGGGATTATCATACAGAGCTGCTATGGTTCCTTAATTAGGGCAGGTAGTTTTTTATATACTTGAATAGAGCTTTTTAACTTGGGCAGTAGGACAACATTTTATGTAATTTCTAACATGCATTTGGCAATCACAATTGAGGTGACAAGCTAAATGTGAAAATCTGAAAATTTAAAGTCTTGTTTTCAAATATATCACCATATTCTTGGAAGATAACAGAAAAAGTTGCTGGAAACAAAACCAGTATATAAAACTCAATTACAGCTGGAAAGTGATCTGAAAAAGATTGAAACAAGACCTTTATCTCATGTCTTATACAAAAACCAATTCAGCATGGATTAAAGACCTAAATGTGGATCCCAGAATTATTAAGGCCGTCATTGAAAAAATAGGGACAAATGTGAGGGCTTTAATTCAGGGCATACACAGACTAACAGACATTTTGAAAATTAGACAAACAAAAGTAGACAAAATAGATTATTGGAGTATACTAAAAATTAAAAACTTATGTGCATCAAAAGACTTCACCAAGAGAGAATAAACAAGATGCTGGATTGGGTAGAAGTGTAGTGAGGACCTCCATCAGCAACAACACAGAATACCAGAACAAGCAGGCTCAGGGCATGATGCTAGAACTCTGAACCATGTATGAAAGACTATTTGGAAGGTTGAAAGGCTTATGGCTAGGAAATGTGTAGTAGAAGTAAGAAATCCATTGTTTTCTAATCCAAGATGCTCAGCTGCTCCTGGAGCCACCATAATGTCCAAGAAAAAGCAGGGGAAGGATCAGAGCAGCCATGGACACCTGACAGAACCGCAGAGATAAAGAAGAGGAATAACAAGAATTATCAGCATTCTGGAACAGGAAAAATCACACAAGTCCACAGAGGAGATGGTTGAAGAGCTTCTGGAAAAAGCGAAAAGATAAGCAGTCAAGAAGCTCAGCAAACCCCAGGAAGGATAGACCCCAAAAGAAAATCACTGAGACATATCATAATCAAGTTCTCCAAAATCAAAGATAAGGACAGAATCCTGAAAGCAGCTAGGGAAAAGAGAAGCATTACATACAAAGGCAAGCAAGGCAGATTAAGCTCAGATCTCTCAGCAGAAACCATGCAAGAGAAAAGGCAATGGGGAGAAATATATAAAACCCTGAAAGAAAAAAACTGTTAATCAAGAATCTTTTATCCAGAAAAGTTATCAATCAAATACAATGGTGTAATCAAAACATTCAAGAATATTTTCCAAAGTCAACCCTGCACTACAAAACATCCTAAAGGGAGTTCTGTGGACTGAGAACCAACAAGCACTGACAACAACCAGAGATTGACATACATGGCAACAGTTCCCAGAGCTAAATTAACAGATGGAAGAGTCGAGAACAGAACAAAATTATAAGAACAAACTCAGAGAATCTAGGAGGTCAGTCTAATTTCAAAACAATTACAATGTAAAAGAAGGTAAACACGTAGGGACAGAGATCCAGATGGTGAGAAGGTCAGGTAGATTACCAGATCAAATAGACTGCACTAAATGGAGGGAAAAGTTAATGGAATATAAGGTAACCTCAAAGAAAATTAACACTACACAACATACCAAGAAAATGAAAATCCAAGAAGAACATAGAAATAATAAAACCATGAGGAAACTCACAAGAAAGAATGCAAAGAGCATGAACTCAGCAAAGGAAGACACATAGAACAAAGAAAGCATCAACACCACTAAAAAACAAATATAATGGCAGCAATTAATCCATACCTATTGATAGTTACACTGAATGTAAATGGATTAAATGCAACAGTAAGACACGGGGGGGTGGCAGAATGGATAAGAAAACAAGATTCTTCAATATGCTTTCTGCAAGAGACACATCTTACACACAGAGACAAAAACAGATTAAAAGTCAAAGGTTGGAAAAAAATTTACCAAGCTAATTGCAATAAAAAACGAACAGGGGTGGCAATACTAATCTCTGATAAAATAAACTTTAAGGCGAAAACCAGCATAATAGATAAAGATGGACATTATCTCATGATTAAGGGGACAATTGCACAAGGTGACATAACCATAATAAATATCTATGCTCCCAATGAAAGAGCTCCAAAATATATAAAGCAAACTCTAGTAGATTTAAAGAAAGAAATTGATGAATCTACAATAATTGTTGGTGATTTTAATATACCGCTTTCAAAAATGGATAGAACAATCAGAAAGAAATTTGACAATGACACAGAAGAACTAAACAACACAATCAGCCAACTGGACCTCATA
>NW_006408659.1:6646876-6652945 GCF_000296735.1 Chrysochloris asiatica | reverse complement strand
TTGAAGAATAACAAGGAAGTGGCAAGCCACCGCATAACATGGATGAACCTTGTGGACATTATGTTGAGTGAAATTAGGCAGTCTCAAAAGGAGAAATTCTGCATAGGACCACTACTGTAAAAGACTAAGAAAAGAACCAATACTAAAGTGGTGGGGGGACCAATACTAAAGTGGTGGGGGGATTCTTTCCTGGCTACTGGGATGTGGGAGGTAGGGTGAGGGGAGGGAGGAGAAGTTGGAGCACAGAGTAGGGAATAAACACAGGATAGTTTGGGTGCTAGGGAAGGGAGCAATATATAAGAAGAGGGAGGGGAATGGAAGAACAAAGTGGATGGGAGAATAATTAGGAAGGTTTGTATGGGCTAAGTCGGACAGAGGTAAATAATGGTGTATGCACAACCTTGGAACAACAGGGCTCTGGGATACAGGGATTGAGACATGGTTGGAATGGGGAAAAGGGGGGAAATAATGTTAAGATGCTTGGGTGTCTTATGAATCTTGATTTCCCTGGCATACTATTATAAAACAGATGGTTGAGGCAGAGAGAAAGGAATAGCCAGAGATATCACCATAGAAAGCTTGTAAGTCCATCTTCTGCCTATAACTGATTGTAATACCTATAATGGGGCTACAACGTGCCCAGTGAAGGAGGCTTCCTGCGGAGCCTCTGCATTATACACTATAGGTGGAATCCTGAACTGCATCCAGAATCTTCAGTGGTGGAAAATTTCCACGAGAAAGAACAAGCAGACCTGCCTGGAACAGCTAGAAGAAAAGATACTTCTTGAAAGAAAGACCAACAGGAAAAATACAAAACAATATAGGCAGACCAACTGATTACTACAAGAACAAGCAAGTTGCTCACCCAGGGGACATCAAGGCAAGTGGTCAGATCCCTTCAAAGCAAACCCCCTTCCAAGACTAAGACTCAATGGGTATATTTTTAGGAATGCTCTGATTAGTGACCATGTTCATCACTGATAAGGGGAAGTGAGGGAAAAACAGCAATGAATTTGCGAGCTAAGCTCTACAATGTTCAATAGACTCCTGTGAACCTGGGGTGGAGACCTGGTTGGCTAGCAGTGTGGCAAGACCTGGGGACTCTTGGGCCCAGAGTCATTTACATAGCTACAGAGGACTAGAGTGGAGAGTGAAGCATCCAGCTGATAAGAGAGGGCATATGCATAAGAACACACACACTTGCAGATAACACCCACTTGACCTGGCTTCAATCTTCAATGACTGGATGATCAGAGCTCAACTAGAAGAAGAAAGAAGAGGAAAAAAAAGTGTAATCTGATACAATTTGATGAACTTGACCTACACCTCTGGATGCAGTAGCTCAAAAGAGGGAACACATCTTTACAGCGAGGATCATTCCCACACCCTCGGTATAGGTATACAGGGTAGATAGGGATGGCAACTTGGACATTGGCTACCGAAAATGGGAGGGGGGGGGCCGGGGAGGGACCTACAAAGGCAACAAGTGACTGGCTTACAAGCTTTCAAGACGGAGCCTATATCCAGAGTGTGCGGAGGAAGGTAGAATCTCCACTGAATAGTATACAATCTATCTGGGCAGGGCTGATGAAAGGAGATGTGGATAGGTTTCTTGTGATATAATAGTGAATAATTGCTACCAGGACTGACTGTGAGGGTTGGAAATGTGAAGATAGACATTTTGTAGCAAAAGGAGGGGAGTGGTTGACTTTGCAGTCCAGGAGCAGAGGGCCCTGGGACCATCAAGGCAAAAGAGTGGAGTGCAGGACACTACCCAGAGAAGTAGTGATGCCAGAGATGGAGGCAGAGTTGATGACATGGAAAGATGGAACAGCTGGGGACTCTAGACCCTGAGAGGGAGAAGGACTGTGTGCTGATGACCAAGGGGCAGGCTTGCAGGGTATACCCTTTGGTTGGTTGATGATACATGGAGGGGATTGTAACCATGGCAATGAAACAATATACAATAGGATGAATGTAAAGCTAATATTCTCTCATGTAAACTATGACATAATTCACAATAAAACATTAAAAAAAAAACCTCAATTACAACAACAAAAAAAGAAATTTGATAATACAAATAAAATACACAGTTTTCAGAATAAAAAAATAGCTAGGACAATATCTATCAAAAGATGTGAAAAATCTGGGTGGATAAAGTTATAAAAATATGTTTGGAGACATTAAAGAAGCTCTAATTAAATGAAGAACTATAGCTTGTTCATATAAATTGGAAGTCTGAGTAGATAAATAAATAGACAAATTCCTTTGACATTAATCTGAAAGTTCATTGCAGTCCAATTTAAGATTATAGAATTTTATACGCTACACTCTGAAATTGATTCAGAAAGGCAAAAAGCCAATAATATTTAATGCGTTTTCGAGGAAAATAATAAGGTGACACAAATCATTAAAAAGCCATAATAATTAGGCAGTGTGTTTTGGTGTAAGGATCTATAAATATATATGACCTGCCAAGTACACCACTATTAGAGAGACCCCACAGCATCGCATTTATAAGGACATTTGAAATGAGACAGAGATGGTTTTAGAAATTTGTGGTGAAAGTACAGACTTTCCAATTAATCATGCTTTAAGAAAAATTCACGATTTTCATACTGGAGCCAAAAGAAAGAAAAAATATTCCAACTTTGAATTATTGACAAAAATAAATTCTACTTGCATTAAATAACTGAATATGAAAGGTAAAGCAATAATGTTTTCAGACAAGATCATGAAGAATATCTTTATTACTATAGGCCAATAAAAAGGTTATTTAAAGACAAGATAAAACTTACACTAATTGTAATATTATGGTTTATGATCACAAATAGTAGGTTTAAATTTTTTTTTCATTTTACCTCTTGTAGCAATACAGTGAATGTTTTGGGGTTAGCAAGAGATTTCCGTTACACATTCAGGAACACAAGCTGGAAGTCTTGCTTCTTTTTTCAACAAGTTGCTTTCTAAGGACACTTCGGATGTGGCCATCCCAGGTCACCAGAAAAAAGAAAGAGCACACCAAAGTATATATAGAAAATTTCTATGATGGAAGTCTGGAAAAGTTCCTACATCTCATTAGAAATAACTTTAGTCATATTATCTCACCTATTGTCTAAGAAGTCTGGGAAATGTAGTGTAGTTTTGAACAGGACTGATGTCTATACCATGTTGATATTATTGTTAAGTGTTGTTGAGTTGGTTCCGACTCATAGAGACCCTATATAGGGTTTTCAAGGAGTGGCTGGTGGGTTTGAACAGCTGACCTTGCAGTTCAAACTGACCTTGCAGTCCAGTGCTTTATCCTACAATGCCATACCAGAACTCCGATCTATGCCAAAGTAATTATAAAACTGATATACATGCCTATATAACAAGAACATACCAGAAAAGCGACTAGGCTCTAAAATTTATAAAATCTTCAACAACTCAAGAAGACAAATAATCAAACTTTAAAATGAGTAAAGGACATCAACATACACTTCACATTCAGGCAGCCAGCAAACACATGAAGTAACATTCATAATCATTAGTCATTGTTGTTGTTGTTAAGTGCCATCAAGCTGGTTTTGACTCATAGCGACCCTATGTAGGGTTTCTGAGGAGTGGCTGGTGGATTTGAATCACTGACCTTGAGGTTATTAGTTCACTGCTTACCTTACAGTGCCACATCAAGACTCCCCATTAGCCATCAGAGAAATGCAAATCAAAATAACAAGGAGATATCATCTCACCCCGCGTTAACAACAAATTTCAGAAACAAAACAAAACAACAAATACTGGTGAGGGTGAGGAGAGACTGGAAACCTCATACACTACTGGTAGGATTTTTAAATGGTATAATCACTCTTGAAAACAGTACAGCATTCCCTTAAAAAGTAGAAAATATGATCCAGCAATCCCACTACTTGATATATAGCCTAGAAAAATAATACGAGTCATGACACAAATAGATATGTGCACACCCATGTTCATTAAAGCACGAGTCACAATAACAAAAGGAAGGAAATGATACAATTGTCCATCTGCAGAAGAATAGGTAAGCTATGGTACATATACACAATGGAATACTACAGAAATATTAATGAATCTGTGAAACGCCTCATAAAATAAATGAATCTGGAGGACACTATGTCAAATGAAATACATCAATCACAAAAGAACAAATATTGTGTGAGATTTGTTGTTGTTAAGTGCCATCAAGTTGATTCTGATGCATAAAAACCCTGTATGGGGTTTCCAAAGTTGTAAATCTTTGCAGAAGCAGAAAGCCTCATCTTTCTCCTGAAGAGCAGTTGGTGGGCTCCAACTGCCAACCTTGTGGTTCTCAGTCAAGTGTTTGTACTACAGAACCACAGCACACCCTTGAGACTACTATTATAGTTGCATCTTAGATGGCCAATAACAAGCTTTTAAGATCCTAGTCCATACAGTGTTGAGATTACTATTATAAAAAGTCAAGAAATGCATGCATTTCACTCCAAAAGAAATAATTCTTTTTTTTTTTTTTTTTTTTTGGCTGTCAAGGATGAGAAGGGAAAGGAAGGTAGATCACTAACTAGAGATTGTTGTTGTTAAGTACCATTGAGTTGGAGAGTAGACACATATTACCTATGATGGAGGGAAAGACAATATATAATAAGAGGGATGGCAGCAAAAAAATAGGCAAAGGAATACACTGGGAAGTGTACAAGAGTTAAAGGCCTTTATCCTACAAAATCCTGCAATAATAATCTACAGGTGGATGAATATATGGATATGGAAGCTGAACATGTACGGGAAGAAAACAGGCCTTTACCCATGAATATATGCATATAGGTTTGGCAGAGGATATTTTTACATGTTTTTACCTATGCTGCAAATATACCCATGAATATAGTAGCAAATACAGGGGACAGAGTTATAAAAACTTCTTAGCCATAAACTACAACCTTGAGAAGATGAGTTAGTTTCTGAGCCTGAAGGCTTTTGATCCTAATCTCAGGGTATACTAAGGTCAATTGACATAACATAGCCCACAAAGACAATGTTCTACACCCAATTTTGTTGAGTAGCAACTAGAATTTTAAAGGCTAGTGATTGGCCATCTAAAAGGCAACTATTGGTCTCTCCCCATCCAGAGTAAAAAAAGACTGAAGATAATCAAAGACACACGGAAACAATTAGTCTGAAGATTAATGGACCACACAGACCTTAGTCTCCATGACTCTGAGATCAGAAGAACTAGATGGTGCTCAGCTACCACTATTGACCACTCTGAAATGGATCACATTAGAAGGTCCTGGATAGAGTGGGAGAAAAATGTGGAACAAAACCATACCAAAAAAAAATCAGGTTTACTGACTGGATAGAAACTTGTGGAACCCCGAAACTATAGCTCTTAGTCACTCTTCAGTTCTGGAAACTGAATTCACACCAATGGGTCAATATTCAGCCAAATGGTAGGTCTATGAGGTTGACAATAACACTAGGGTGCTAAACCCTCCTAAGAATAATCAACCATTTGAGATAAAAAAGGCAGTACCTTCCTAAAGACAAAATTAACAAGGCAGAAAGAGCTAGGAAAGGAGGCATGGAAATGAGAAACACATAGAGGAAGTGGATTAAGTGTGAGGATTACAGTCAATAACATGAAACAAACTGTGTTTGACTTGTTGAATGGAAAACTGATTTTCTCTGGGAAACAAATTACAGTTAAAAACAAAAAAAACAAAACAAAACAAAAAAACAAATGTATACATATATATTTTAAAAGAACAATAAGATAAAGATAGCAAAAGACTAGCAACAGTGAGAGAAATTTTGTAGGCAATATAAATAACATGTCCAGAATAAAGAACACTGCAAAACAATAAAAAAGAGAACAAATAAATAAGTTGATATCAATTTTAATAAGCACTTCTTTTTTTTTTTTTTTAATAAGCACTTCTTGAAAAAGGAAATCCCAATGATATATATGTTGTTGTTGTTAGGTGCCACTGACCCATAGCAACCTTATGCATAGCAGAACGAAACACTGCCTGATCCAGGGCCAACCTCACTACTGTTGCCACGCTTGAGTCCAAAGAT
>NW_006408659.1:6628490-6645636 GCF_000296735.1 Chrysochloris asiatica | reverse complement strand
TTGTAGTAGAATGAAGGACCATCTCATCATTTATCAAGATGAAATTCTTGGTTATCTTTTTCTTGATTTTGGGTTGCTTTTATGTATACATAAAATGATTTTAAAAAGTAGCAGTACATGACTTAATTGTCACTTCTTAAAGTCTAACATCTTATCTCAGGAAATTTAGGCTGTGTCTAACTGGTAATAATATAATGGTGTAATGGCAGGTTCCTTAAAACATGAGTGATATTTAATAGGTTTTAAGACATTTTATCAGGAGGGACCAGTCCTGGAGAAGGACACCATGCTTGGTAAAATAGAGAGTCAGAAGAAAAGAGGTAGATCCTCACTAGGATGGACTGACACAGTGGCTGCAACAATGGGCTCAAACATAGCAACAGCTGTGAAGATGGCTTTGGACCAGGCATTGTCTCATTCTGATGTACATAGACTCACTATGAGTTGGAACCAATTTGATGGTACCTAACAACAGAATTGACTTATTGATGATGCTTGATTTTCCAATCCTAATGGTGATGACCTTTTTCACAGACCTTCTTCCAAAAATTTGTTAACGCTAGTAAGTCCTGGTGGACCAAGGTCATCTAAGGTATTGAATGTGCACACAATTGGCACTTGCCATGCAAATATTCCCATCTAAAGCTGAGAAGAGACCTTTGATACCTTTTGTCTCAAAAAAATTCTCAATCTGGTCTTCATTCTGGTGCGTGTGCTTTTTCCCTGGAGCGTTTGAATGTGCCTGGTTGTTATGCAAAAATACTGGGGTTGAATAATAAAAGCAACCACTGTAGCAGCTCAGAGTCCAGAGACCAAAAATGTTCTAGAGAGGCCCAGTGTGAGTAACTATATTGAGATGAGCTTACATATGAGGCAGCTCTGGGTGATAGAGTGTTCTCAATTTTTCACCACCGAATAGAGATAAAGTATAGTTTTTATAAGTAGAGAGGTCAAATGTGACTGGACCAGTGACATGGTGACATAACATTAGGATACATAATAAGAGGAACCCACGTACTTACTTGTTTCTTTTTAAATGCCAATAAGATATTAGACCTGTTCAGGACTCATCTCACATGAAAGTCTCAGAAGGGGATGAGGATGGTTACCACTTTCAGCATTTTTCCCATACACTACCCTACTGGGTGGTGCCATGGCTTGTATTGGAACAACAGGAGCAAATACGGACTAGTCTACCCAAGAGGGCTAAAAAACTATTCCAGAAAGACCAGTATAAATTAAAGTATTCCATGATGACACTGATACACCCTGGAAACTGGCCTATTCAACACATACAAGAGGCACAAGCAAATCTAGGTTTAGAAGTTAAATTCCAAAGCTGAGCAGGAGCTGAAAAGTTATGACCAAAGCCGGGAGTAAATGAAGAAAGACCTTGTGTGATGCTGTAGAGATTTTGCCTTTCTTTGAGAATGACCATATGAATCGTGACCTTTGATGTATTCAGCATAAAGGTACAAATCAGAAAATGCTCCAAGGAAAGTGATTGTGGAGGGTTAGACTTATTCTCACTGGAAAAGAGATTTCTTTGTTGCTCACTGTAGGGTTTTGAAGATTATTTAGTATTGATCAGGAATGATACATTGGGTTGAATCCTTTTGGAATAAGCATCTCATTTAATCCTCACAATAACATTTTGAGATAGGTGCTATTATTATGCTGAAATTAGAAGATTTGGAATTGAGGCTTATAACAGTGACTTCCCTGAGGTCATATGATTGATTGTCAGAGGCAAAACTTGAACCTCTTTCTCTAAATCCCAAACTCTGTGTCTACAGCTGCATTATGCGTCTTCAACCACTGTACACCCAACCATCTACCCTTATTCATACATTCATTCAATCAATGTTTATTGAGAACTTATTATGTGAATGAAGTCCTGGTGTGGTACTGTGGGATAAATCACTGGACCACAAAGTCACTTTGAAACACAAAGTTGGTGATTCAAACTCACCAGCAGCTCCTTGGAAACCCTATACAGGGCACTGTGAGTGGGAACCAACTCAACGGCACTTAACAGCTATGTGACTGGTATTAGGAATATGACTCTGTATAAATTTGCCAAAGATGGTACCAGGTTGTTTATTTCATTCTGATGTGGAGAGAGAGAGATAATAAAAATAAAGAGTTGATTAATACGTCAGATGGTGCTATCGATTATGCTGAAAAATAAAGCCGAGTGTGGCGCTGTGGGTTAATGCATTTGTGCTGTGGTTTAAAGCCATTTGAACTGCAAGGTCGGCAGTTCAAGCTCACCAACTACTCCTTGAAAACCCTATACAGGGTCACTATAGGTCAGAATTGACTCAACGGCACATAACAACAAATGGGTTAATTAATTAGATGGGGAGGAATGTTGTGCTATTTCAGATTGGATGACCTGGGAAGATGTCCCTCATGAGACATTTAACGAGAGTCCCAAATGAGACAGTTGGTGCAAAAGCCCTAGGGAAGATTCTTACGTTTTGTGCTATTGAGCAGCGAGAAGGCAGGAGTGGCTCCTCAGTGTGAACTAGGGAGAGATGTAAGAGATGAGTCAATGTAGGGACATATCACACATGGTCTTCTAGATAGATCAGGGGTTATGTAAAGTGTGATGGGAAGGCAACAGAAGGTGTCAAGCAGAAAAAGGAAGTGATCTGACTGTGATTTTAAGGGATTGTTCTAGTTGCTGTGTAGAGATAAGACTGGTACGTACAAAGGAGGAAGCAGTCAGCTATTGCAAAAAATCTAGGCTAATGATGATGCTATTTTGGGACAGGGAGCTGAGGTGAAATGGTTTGATTTCAGCTCTAGTTGGAAAGAAAAGATGACAGAATTTATTGATGAGGTGAAAGAGGGGAGTCTAAAAGGTCTCCATTTACTGAGCTAGAAAAGACTGAGGGATAAATATGTGAAGTGTGGGGAGGAAATGATGAGTTTGGCTTTAGATAAGTTTAAGATGTCTGAAAAACATTCAAGTTCAGATGCTTCTTTCACCAGGAGGCTCAACCAACAATGGCCAAGGTGGGTATTCCCTTTCATCACTATGACAGTCAGAGACATAAATTCCAGGAAGTTAGGAGCTGCCAACCACTGACTCAAGAGATAAAATCCTTGCCCACTAATAGCTGCTCACTTTTAGTTTTCCCTTTCCTTAGGAAGATTCTGTTTTGTTCTCACTCCCATCTTTTGGTTTTACTTGTCAGGCCATGAAACCTGAACTAACATAAAGGACTGGATTAAGTAAGCACAAAGATTCCTATCTCTAATTCATAGACCTGCTGTTCTGTGGGCTAATGTGTTAGACTATAAAGTTGTTTGAACTGCAAGGCCAGTGGTTCAAGCTCACCAGCTGCTCCTTGGAAACATTATACAGGGTTGCTATGGGTCAGAATCAACTCGACAGCACTTAACAACAACAATTCATTTTCTGATAGCATAGTGGTTATGACTCGGGTTGTTAACCTCAAGGTCAGCAGTTCGAAAAAGTGCCAGCCATTCTGTGGGAGAAAGATGAGGCTTTCTGCTCCTGCAAAGATTTACAGCCTTGGAAACCCTATGCAGGGTTGCTATGAGCTGGAACTGACTCCAGGGTACACCACCACTACTAATTTTCTAGTTGAATATGTGTATGCTTACAAAGTATTAACTCTGATCAACAAAATCTAGCCTTGCTTGGTCATAGCCTTGACTTTAAATAAGCCTATGTGGCGCTGTGGGTTAATACACTGAATTCCAAAGTCGGTTTGATTAGCAAGGTCAGCAGTTCAAGCTCACTAGCTGCTTCTTAGAAACCCTATACAGGGTCACTATAGGTTGGAACCAACTCAATGGCACTTCACAATAACAACTACACTTATATTGGCATTTTTTCTCCATTGTCTCACTTTCCCAACTTCCTTACTTTTGTTTTAGGGTCCTTTAGCTTAGCCTCTCCTTGTTTATTGTTATAAAAATATAGAAATTATAATATTTGCTAATTCAACATTTTTAACATGTACCATTCATAACACAAATGACAGCAATCATGTAATGTAGCAATCACCATCATCCAATGCCAAATTTTCCATCACCACTAACTGAAATTCAGTGTATTTTTAAACAATGATTTTCCCTTCCTCTCTTCTGCTTCTGACCGTCACTGTTAAACCCTGGTAGCTATGTTTTTGTCAGGCTCTGCTTTTTTGGAAATAGGAACTATGCTGTCCAAGCAATAGTTACTGATGAGCTAGAATAAACTGTCTACTGGGCAGCCCCCTTCATCTGGACACATGAAAGCAATGTTAATGGCTGCCTCATAGTGTGTACCCTGGCATCTCAGATCATCTGAGTAGAGCCTTCTCTGCTTTTCCATCGCTCCATACCATGATTTCCCTACAGCCATATTCCTCCTTGTCCACTATACTGTAGCTAAACTTCCTTCTGATTTCTAGAGTTCACTCACTCACTACCATTTTAAGGTCTGTACAATTACTGTTCCTTCTGCCTGGAATGCTTATCCCTATGTCTTTGTATAGTTGACTCCTTCATGATTTTCAGGGTCAGCTAAAATGTCAGTTTACAGAGAGGCCTTCCCTAATGTGTCTAGCTAAAGTAACTTCCATGCCAAGTTTCTAAAAAATATCTTTTTTTGTTGTTGTTGTTGTTTGCCTAATAATACTTTGTAAGGAGCTCTGGTAGCGTAGTGGTTACGAATCGGGCTGCGAACCTTAAGGTCAGCGGTTCGAAACTACCAGCCGCTCCGCCGGGAGAAAGATGAGGCTTTCTACTCCCTTAAAGATTTACACCCTCGGAAACCCTGTACAGGGTCGCTATGGGTCGGACCCGACTCGACTGCACTTAACAACAACAACAACAACAACAACAACAACAACAACAACAACAATACTTTGTATTCTCTGAACATGTCTTGTTAGTTATTTCTTTATTACCTGGGTTCCCTTTTTGAGAGTGAGTCACTTGAAGGCAGAGCCTTTGTCCTGTTCGTTGCTGTGCTCATTGCTCATCATGTGCCTATCACACAGGTGACCCCAGAGCAGGCGCCTTTAGGCTCTGCCCACCTCCTCTCAGCTCTCACCTCTGTATGTTGCAAGCTGCTTTTTTGGACCTCTGTGATTTTTTTACCTGATCTCTGATTTTTTTCTGTGAAGGCGCCTGATTAGCTCATGAATAGAGCAAGGCAGAAAAGTCAGAGTTGAATGCCCTTGAAACAGCTTTCAAACAACACTGAGAAGGAGGCATCATTTCAATACCCAGATTTCCTTGCCCCTTGGATGGAGTAACTCTCAGCCATATATTGTACACTGTCCACAGAGTGTGAAGTCTAAGAGTTCCCCCAAAGTATTACATTATAGTTGTCCATAGTGGTAACTGGTTTGATAATGTAATATTCACTGACTTCCTTTCTTTTCCTGCTCTAATACTAAACAACTTGCCCTTGCATCTTTTTTTCAGATCATCTTATTTCTAGAGAACCCAAACTCAAATATCCCTAAATATGTGAATGAATGCCCAAGTATTTGAACTTAAATAACATTTACTATCTGGAACATATTAAGAATTGACTGCTTTATTTATAGTGCCATAGACTTGTTGTTGTTAGATTGAATGCTTTTAATCTTTCACTGTATTACACATTAAATTAGTTTGTCAATGTGTTTCTTACTTAACTATATTATCTCACAGGGGGAACATACAATAAATTTGTTGCTTAAATAATAATAACATTAACCAAAAATCCAGTTGGCATTGATTTTGACTCATGGCGACACCATGGGTGTCAGAGTAGAACTGTTTAAAGACTCTCTAAACACTTGGATTCCTGGTGTGGTACTGTGGGTTAATGTGCTAGACTGCAAAGTCAGTTTGACCTGTAAGGGCAGCAGCTCAAGCTCACCAGTCACTCCCTGGAAAAACCTATACACAGTCACTATGAGTCGGAACTGACTTGATGGCACTTAACAACAACAAATACTAGTTGGTGTGAGATTTTGAGTAATCATGAAAGATAGTTTTGATGTTATCTTAAGATCTATTGTGTGGGAGTCATGATAAAGAATTTCTGCACGAAGCTACATTACAAAATAGAAATAAAATGCCCCATTAAAGTCAGAGAATCTCAGAACCTTTCATAAAAAAAGAGCAAGAGTCTTAGCAAAGGGAAAACAGGAAGTGATATGAGGAGAAGGAATTTGTTTACCATGCTTTCAACCACACTGGAATTTATTTTCATCAAAGTGAAATCATGGACAAATCAACAAGCCTGGATAAAGCCCCCAGAGTGTAAAGTCTAAGCGTCCTAACCAAGAGAGTATGAATCAGAGGAATTTGAATATATTTTGGTCATTCTGGAAGCTGCTCAATGTTTCTCAGAAGAGCATGGGTTTCCCTTTACTCTTCACTTTGAAATTAAAAATCTTTTCTTTCGGGGAATGTAACATATCAAATATTTTCTAGGAACTCAAGTTCAGACTTCATAGCCAGATTTCAGCATGGTCTTCCAGTGTTTTCTCATTAGCATGACGAATACGTGGGATATAAATGACCCTCATCACTTCATCTTCTCTGGTTAACCTCGTGATATATGAGAGAGGACTGTGGGTTTATCATCTTAATCTTTAGAGCAAAGGTTGAAAGTCCAATACCTACAGAGGCCAGGCAGGTTATACATGAAATGAAGTGGTCCAGAGGAGGATTGCTTATAATAGTAGAGTGCATGCTCTAGAAGGTAGGGGCAGTAAAATTAAGATATCAGACTCTTAGTACAAACAAATATCTGGATTTTTAAGTGCAAATTTTACCATTTGTAATATAAGTAACTAATTACAATATTTAAAAATCACTGTGTAGGGAAAAAAATCCCCATCTTGGAGCTAGATTTTACCTTTTGGTCATCACCGTCCAGTGTCTTATAGATTTGCAGTTATTTGGACATTATAATTAGAGAAAGAGATCCCTTTTACTGGAAGCAGCATTGGAGATCTTCTTCTGACCCATGGCTTTATAGTCTTTCTCCTTGAAGAACCATCTCTGGCCACTTGTATCAGTATTACCTGAGAGCTTGTTAGAAATACAGAATCTCTGGCCAATTTCAGCTCCACTGAATCAGAATATTCTAACAAGATTCTCAGTTGATTTGTTTTGCTTATTAAAGTTTGAAAAACATTGCTTGAGTTTGCCTCTCCAAAGGAAAAAAAAAAATCAGACTCCAAATATAGCAGCTATGATTTAAGTCTACTTATCCAGAATCCTGGTGTGGGGCTTTAGGATACAGCACTGGACTACAAGGTCAGTTTGAACTACAAGGTTGGTAGTTCAAACTCACCAGTCATTCCTTTGAAACCCTAAAGAGAGTCTCTATGAGTTGGAATTGACTTGCTAACAAACAACAACAACATATGGAGAAAGGAGTCCCAGTGTGGCGCTGTAGGTTAAGCACTGGACTGCTAACTGCAAGATCAGCAGTTCGAACCCACCAACCACTCCTTGGAAATCCTATACAGGGTTGCTATGAGTCAGAACTTGACTGCATGACACTTAACAACAACAACAACAACAACAACAACAGATGGAGAAAGAAGAAAACTAATATTCCAGAAGTCAGAGACTCCCATAATAGTAATAGCTATCAAAAACATTAAAAAACATATCCTATTGATGAAGAATTACATTCTCTTTGTTTTGGCATATATAGTCAACTATTTGAGAAATATAATCGATCAAGACAGGCACTCTCAATATACTCAGCCCATGTATATGTATTTCTACTGATGATAGGTCTTTATATTTGAGATTTTCAATAAATGTATATTAAGACTCTTTAAAGTGTTTAAGAGCAAAGATGACAGTTTGAGGACTAAGGTGCGTCTGACCCAAGCCATGGTATTTTCAATAACCTCATATGCATGTGCAAGTTGGACAGTGAATAAAGAAGACCATGGAAGAATTGATGCATTTCAGTTATGATGTTGGAGGAGAATATTAAAAGTACCATGGAATACCAAAAGAACAAACAAATCTGCTTTGGAAGAAGTACAGTCAGAATGCTCCTTTGAAGCCAAGATGGCCAGACTTCATCTCTCATAGTTTGGACATGTTATCAGGAGAGACCAGTCCCTGGAGAAGACCATGCTGGGTAAAGTGAAGGGTCAGCAGAATAGAGAAAGATCCCCAACAAGATGGATTGGCACAGTGGCAGCAACAGTGGGCTTAAGTGTAGCAATGATTGTGAGGTTGGTACAGGACTGCGCAGTATTTCTTTCTGTTGTACATTAGGGTTCTATGAATCGGTGCCTACTCAACGGCACCTAACAACAATAAGACACTATTACATTCATAACAATGTTCTAAGTACTATCCCCAGGGATGAGTAAGGTACAGCTTCCATCCTCAAAGCACTTGGAGTATCAATGATAAAATAGGATAACGATGACCACAGAGGCATAAATTATGTGGGACTTCAAGATGAGAAAGCAATATTACAACATGCCCAATAATTCATCTGTGTCATGATCTTCCAACACAACATTATACTCATATTTCTGTTTGCATGTTTGGTTATTGGTTGGAAATTTGGTTATGTTTCCACACCAGAATAACCCAGCTTGCAGGGGTCAATGCTTATTATATGGTATGCCCGCTTCCTACTTTCACATTTACATACAACTCTGCCTACGAAGGAGAATGGAAAAGAAAAATCATAAGAGAACTTTGCAGGACGTACTTGGATTCATTTTCTATAACATGTAGTATGATTTTCTTTAAAGACACTATGTGCAAAGTAAAATTCACTAAATTTTTTTTCAGAGTTTTATTGAGATACAATTTATACACCAAACAATTCACCCATTTAAAGTGTACAATTCAGTAATTTTTAGTATATTCAGAATTGTGTATCCACCACTACAATCAATTTGAGAATTGTTTTTTTTTTTTCCCTTGCCCAAGAAAAACCCCATATTTCATAGCTGTCACCTCACCACAGCCATTATTACCAACTTCCCCATTTCCCAGCTGTAGCTCGGCACAACCACTCATCTACTTTCTGTCTCTATAGATTTGCCTGTTCTGGACAGTTCATATACACGGAAGAGCTTCTTTCACACAAATACTGTTTTGTGAGAACTCATTGAATTTTATTTTCATTTTACATTTCCTTGAAATAAAAAGGAAGAATTTAGGCAGGAAGATGTTAGACTGTTACAGAAATATAAATGACCCCCAAGGCAGAAGCTAAATAGATCATTTGTTTATAAACTTAGAAATACATGTTTTCCTTTTTATTTTCTTGAACCCAAGTTTTATTGGGTGTTTGGTGGGGCTTATGTGAGAACTGGCTGGTCCTAGGAAAAACTGATAGAAACAATATTTACTTTCCAGGCCTCTTTGTTCCATACTTTATACCCTCCTGTTCCCCTTAGATGTCCAGTATTCTCATGGTATATTCTTATTCACCAAACGATGTATTCTGACAATGGCAAAATTTCTTATTTTCAAATACTGTTTTCATTTGTATACAGGTCTCTAATTTTTCCATCTAAAAGAGAAATAAATGGTACACATTTCACAAAGACATGGAAAGGGACAATTCATTTCAAGATGGTCAATTTCCAGGATATTTGTTGAGAACTTACTATCTTCTAAGTGTTGGGCAAGTGTTAGATTAAAGATGTTGTGTAACTCATCCCAAGACACATAGTTATTAAGTGATGAAAGTAAAATTTGAATGCAATTCTTCCTGATTATAGAACCTGAATGCTTAATTTTTGTGCACTTTAATCATCCTATAGTGTCTGCACCTTATAACAATTTCACACTGTCCCTCCTAAAACAGAGACCTGGTGTGGTGCTATAGGAAAAACACTGAATTGCTAACCACAAGGTCTGTGGTTCAAACCCACCACCCACTCCTTGGAAATGCTATACAGAGTCACTATGAGTCAGAACAGACTCAATGGCACTTAACAACAACATCTCCTAAAACAAACCCAAGAAATACCATTTGATCATTTTCTCTTGGCTTTCTTTCTCTAGAAAGAATGCTGTCAGGTCTAGCAGTTGTAGCTCTTAACCAGTTGCCCTTGAGTTTGACTCATGGTAAATCCATGAATGGAGCTCCATAGGGTTTTCATGGTTGTGACCTTTCAGAAGCAGTTGCCAAGTATTTCTTCTAGTTACCTTAGGTGGGTTTGAGCCACCAAGCTTTCAGTTATTAATCAAGTGCTTAACCATTTGCAGTGTAAGAAGACATGGAGAGGTGGGTTTTATTTAGTCCTGCAGTTTGTTAGTTGTTTAACTTGAGAAGACTTAACAGAAGTCAGAGCTTTGATTTCTTTATACAGAAATAATGAGCTCTGGTAGCGTAGTGGTTAGGAATCAGGCTGTGAACCTTAAGGTCAGCAGTTCGATACTACCATCTGCTCCTGTAAAGTTTTACAGCCTTGAAAACCCTGTATAGTGTCACTATGAGTCGGTTCCAACTCCACAGCACATAACCACCACCACCGCTTTGATGTCTTAGAATCCCAGAAGGATTTTTTCAACGTTTCCCATACAATTCTAATGGGTAGTAGGATTTGAGAAAAGTATGGGAGAAAGATGAGCCTTTCTGATCCCATAAAGATTATATCATTGTTAGGTGCCATTGAGTTGGTACTGACTCATAATGACCCTATGCACAACAGAATGAAACACTGCCTGGTCCTGCACCGAATTCATAATCACTACATCTGACCCACTGCTGCTGCCACTGTGTTAATCCATCTCACTGGGGGTCTTCCTCTTTAGCTTTGACTTTTCACTCTACCAAACATGATATCCTTCTCCAGGGACTAGTCCCTCCTGATAGCATGTCCAAAGTATGAAATACGAAGTCTGACCATTCTTGCCTCCAAGGAGCACCCCGGCTGTACTTCTTCCAACACAGATCTGTTTGTTCTTTTGGTAGTCCATGGTACTTTCAATATTCTCCTTCAGCACCATAACTCAAATGCATCAATTCTTCTGTGGTCTTCCTTATTCACTGTCCAACTTTCACATGTATGTGAGGTTATTGAAAATACCATGGCTTGGGTCAGGCGCACCTTAGTCCTCAAACTGACATCTTTGCTCTTCAACACATTAAATAGGTCTTGTGCAGATTTGCCTAATGCAATATATCATAATGATTTGTAGCCTCAGAAACCCTATACAGGGTTGCTAGGAGTTGGAACTGACAATGACACACAACCACCACCACCACCACCACCACTATATACCGGTGCTTTTCAAACTTTAATATGTATAAGCATCATTTAGGGAATCTTGCTAAAGTGCATATTCTGATTTCAGAGGTCAAGGGCAAGGCCTGAGCATCTGTAGTTCTAGCCAGCTCCCAGGTTATGTTGATCCTACTGGTCTGAGAACCACACTTTGAATAACAAAAGACCTAGCCTTGTAGACATGGCTTTCAGCTGTGCTTCTTGTGGGAACCTCTAATGAGATAAGCAAGAGGGGAGGAAGGAGGAATGTAGTCATACAGACTTGCACTTCCACTATCAAAAGAACACATTCAAGGGCTTGGAATTTCCTATGTATACATTGAAGATTACTTGCTAATGATGACTGGATTATGTGTCTGTATCCACACAGACCAAGTTCTTCCATTCCTAATTGCTATGTACATTCTAAAGCAAAGAGCCTCCGTTTCAATGGTAATAAACCAAGGTGGGACAGAGGTAATCAAGACATCCTGTAAAATTATGTTCTATATTTCACATCTCTACTATGCCAACTAACCCTGTTACTGAAAATCAAGGCTTAACTTTCCAGCACCAGATGTATCTCATTTGACTGGGCTTTACTTATCAGAAGGATGCCCTTGCTCTCTGAATGGAGATGCAAAGGAGACTGCAGGACTGTTTCATATCTTCTATTTTCTCTACAGAGTTTTTGAAAAAGAGTGATGGGCAAAGGCTTTGTAAGAAAGGACTTGTTCACTTTTTAATGGATCTGGGAGACAGTGAGCTGTGGGTGACTGGATGTGTTTTGGGCTCTGTGATATCCTAGATCTTATGGAGAAGGATTGAAAGTTAAGAAAGATTACTCAGGCTCTTACTTTGAGCTGTAGATGCAGATAATCATTTTGTCCAGGTCATTTTAAGATCCACTGCTTAAGAATTTATATGATGCTGATTTGGACATGCATGATAGAAACACAGTCCTCCATCGATCAATGGAGATGGAGGCCCCTTAGCAGTTACAGATAACTCTGGGAGACCTTCTAAGAATAAGAATCTTAGGAGATGATAAAATATGGTAAAAGAAAGACAAATTTCAATAAGTCATCACATACATATGACTGACAATTCTACAAAGACCAGATAAATTCTGAACGGGAACTGGGAGGGGGCTTGGATTTACATAGCAGATTCTGGACATAAAATTAGGCATCTTGGTCTTCCTTTCTGCCACCAGGGTTTTTCCATCTTAGGTCTGCTCCTGGTGAGGGTAGAGATGTTGAAGAGGAAGAAACTGAGCTACAAAAGGGTGTGACTTTCCTAGGTCAGAGTACACAAAAATGGAGATTAGGGTTTAGCTGTTTGCCCCCAGGGCTTTTCTCACTAGACTGTGCTGTAATATTGCCAGAGAGTGTGAGTAATGGGCAATACACTTAGGCAGATGCCTGTTGTGCAAGGGATGACATTTGAGAAACTGAGATTTTGGCTGGGATGGCTTTACCACCTAATATCCCTCAGTTAAAAGCAAAGCAATTTGTAGTTGAATCAGTCCTCTAATATGAGACAATGATCTGTTGTTTTATATGTGTATCTATTCCATAGAATCACAAATGCAAGCTTTAACATGGCTTTCAAACTGCATGAAATAATTCTACTAGTCTCCAAGAAGCAATAAAGCTTCAGATCTAATAAAAACAGGGACATGGGGCCCTGCAGTGGGGGAAATGCAAGTGGTTGGCAAAGTTAATTTTAGCTCTCATTGCAACTTCGGAGAAGATGTTCCAGTAGCAAAACTAAAGTGAAACACTGTTTATCCCTTTTCCAGTGTTGTGTGGATTAGTAAAGCTAGTCAAATACACATTCCCAGCAGATCACCAGCAGGATATGATTTTTTCATAGACCAGGTTTGGCAGACCTTATTTGTTGTTGGTATAGCTTCTGTTGAGTTGAGACCGACCCTTGGTGATCCCATGAACAATGGTGTCAGACCATTGTGATTCGTAGGGTTCTCATTGGTTGATTTTTCAGAAATAGGTTGATAGGCCCTTCTTCCCTGCCTGTTTGAGTCTGTAAGTTCTGCTGAAACATGTTCAGCATGCTAGCAATACATGTGCCTCTACTAACAGATAGATGGTGACTGCACTGGGGGTGGACTGGCTGGGAATCAAACCCAAGTCTCCTATATAGAAAGGGAGAAGTCTACCACCAACCCATGAATTTATGGATTGAACTTTCAATTTTTAAAATGATATGAATTGCCTTTTTTAGAATCAAAAGCTGAATAAAACAGACTAAACAATTACAGTTGAAGTGCAGTGTCTGTGTGATTATCAATTCAAGTCCATTTTATGTGATTTTAGAATCAGAACATGGCTTTAAAAGAAATTTTACAAAGAAGAGTGATACATTTTTAAAGTGAGTTGATTGAAGCAACTTTGAGGATGCTGCTGAGGCGAGGCGGACTCTCCTAGCATCTCCTCCTCTTCTTCTCCTCTGCACCCTGTCCTCTCTATTATTTTAAGTCCAACCTGGGATAGACCTCATATAAATCTCTGTAGTGACTTGGAGAGCAGTTTGGAAATATCTGTTCTAGCTCAATCCTCACAGTTAACAGAATAGTAAACAGAGATGCAACATGTATAAAAGGATGGGGCAAGTTAACAATAGAACCAAGAAGAGATCTCAAGTCTGTAACTGGCAATGCTGGAGCCATCCACCTTGCCTTGTCCTCTTCCCTTGCCAAATGGGCCAGGCATAAGAAGCTTTATTTCAAGTCTGTGTGACTGTAGATTTAAAAATTATTTTTATAGAACTTATATTCTATTACTTTAAAAATATAAAACATGTCTATTGAAAATGATAACCTCATTGGTTATGAAGAACAGGTGACAGAGGAAGAAGATGGTCTGTCTTGCTGTTTTACATTATTAAATAATTTTGTAAGTTTTTAAGTACTCTTGGAATGCCAATGGCTGGATGCCCCATGGACTCCACTATTAATATGCTCCATTCTCTTCCCATAAGATCCTGTTGGCTGGATGATAACTCCCTCTGCCATGGGGAAGAAGCTTTGCTTCATTTCTTTGTCATACAATGCAGTGATGCAAGACATGAGCCTTCATTTTCCAAACAAGGCTGCTCTGTGTGCAGGGGAGTGGTGCCTTCAGAGATTCTTTCCATTTCTCAAGTCATGGACTTCAGTCTTCATATCTGCTCCAGTCTCCCAGGCCCTCTGCTCCCATCACCTTCATTTTGGAAAAGGTGCTCTTCTACGGTTGCTGATGCTGAGCTTTATCTTGAGCTTCTTCTCAAACTTAACCTGTGTTCAAGAGGCAGAAAGCTCACACAGTGCCTTGTGAACTGGGCAAGAAGGGAGCAAATGGATAAATTATAAATTACTCTGTTATGTATGAGATCCTGGAAGAGGAGACGGGATGAAACTGAGTCTCTTTGAACTATGAGAACAAGTGCTCACCAAGCACACACAGTGGATTAGTACAAAGAGTCAAATGTACAATCAGCTGCATAATCAATAGCAGGATATTTTTCATAGACCAGGTTTGGCTGATTTTTTGTTGGTGTTGGTCTCTTTGGTTTGTAATTGGTTTCTCATAATCACATTGGCAGCCATTCACTTTTTCTTCTCATGACATAGTTGGATTTTAATTGATGGGAAGATATAGTAATTATTAATTTGAGAAAAATTTCAGTCTAGCCCAAACCCAGCAAAATGCATATATGGGATTATGAAGACAAATCAAACCTCTGATGCTTACCTTGAAGATCCTTGAGAGTGAGTGGTATGTAAGAACTTGTACAAAATATTCTTCACAAAGGAGGAAAGAAATGAGAGTCAGAGAATAGTAAAAACTGCTGTTTAAACCCTTCCGCTGCTAGCAAATTGACCTTCTGTTGTTGCTAATTGCTGTCCAGGAGTCAGCTCTGATTTCAGGAGACCTTTTATGAGATTTCAGAGTTCATGGAAATATCCCATATTATTTAATTCCATTTTCCATGAACTTTTTGAAGCCCCATCATATATAAGAGAATGAAATGTTGCTGGGTCTTGTGGTATCTTCTTGATAGTTTGTATGATTATGTTTGAATCCATTCTTGTACTCATGGTGTAGTGCCTCCCAACCTTGGAGGCCTATCTTCCAGCATTATATGGGACAATGGTCTATTGTGATCCACAAGGTTTTCATTGGCTAATTTTTGGAAGTAGATGACCACACCTTTCGTTTGTGTCTGTGTTAGTCATGAAGCTTGGCTGAAACCCAGTGATATGGCTTCTAGCCTCATAGCAATGTGTAAGCCATCACAGTATGACAAATGGACAACCTAGTGGTAGATGGACTTTTGTAGACAATAAAATATGAGGCATAACATTTCCTCCAGATATAAGCCTGATCTATAGATGTGGCACTGTAGGATAATGTACAGGACCACAAGGTCAGCTTGGGTTGCAAGATTGGCATTCAAACCTACCAACTACTCCTCAGAAACCCTATACAAAGTGGCTGATTGGAACTGACTCAAGGGTACTTAACAACAACAACAATAGAGTGCATGTATCTTTCATTAAAACATTTGTTTTTATTATTCCACTTAACACAGAATATATTGTTGTTGTTGTGAAGTGCCTTCGAGTCGGTTCCGACCCATAGCAACCCTGTATAGGGTTTCTGAGGAGCAGCTGGTGAACTTGAACCATCACCCTTGCAGTTCAAATGGCTTTGCAGTCTGGCGCATTAACCCACAGCACCACACACACACATATATATATGTATATATGTATATATATATATATATAAATCCTAAGAGGTGGGGCTTGATGGTGGCTGTAGTGGAGGTGAAGTGAAGTTTGCCATCAGCCATACCACAGAGTATGAGGCAAAGCAGATCCAGGGAAGAGCTCCAAAACTTGGAACCACATAGCTAGTAATATTTTAAAAGTTTGAAGGCTTATAGATAGTGGAACTTAAAGCTGAAATAAGAAATTGCATACTTTTGAATCTGCTGGGCTCAGAGGCCCGGAACTGACATCTTGGGCAAGACCAAATGGCAAGACCAAGCGGGGGAGCAGAAATACCACAGAAAAATACCATGAGAACCTTGGAGCAAAGGTGGACTTTGTCAGTTTTGCTTTGTTCTGATTTTCTTTCTTTTTTTTTTTTTTTTCTGGTCATTGTCCCCCCATCCCCACTGTTTGTACACCTCCATTCTGGTGACTAGAGGGTGATGCCTGAGCGAGTGGACACACCCACCCTCACCATTGATGGATTCTTCTGCCACGCTTGTACACAGATACTCAGCTGAAGAGCAGGCCCTAAACTTTTTTTTTTTTTTTTAATACAGGAAAGGCCAGGGCAGGGTTGTGGAGAGGGAGAGCTTAAAAACAAAACAGGCCAAAAATTAAATTAAAGCCTGAGGTATAGCATAACAACCAACAGAGGCATCTTGAAATCTCTCAGGCAGCTTTGAAAGCAAGAAGCCGAAGAGAGGACATTAAAGTCATACTCATATTAGGCTACAGATTTTTTTTCCCCTGCTATCTCTCCTATTCCTTTTCTGTGATTATAGACTGCAGTATTCAGTCTAGTTTTGTTTTGTTGTTATTGTTTTTTGTTTATTTCTTTTTTTTTTTGCTGGGGCTGTTTTGCTGTTTTATGCTCCCCCTTCTACCCTTAGAGGACTCTTTCTCTATATACATTACCCAAGAAGAGTCAGCAACTGCTACCATATAGTCAAGCTACAATCACACTCTATAAAACACCAAAACCCAGACAAGAACCAATATCAACTGCCATACACTAGGGAGGCAGACAACACCTGTGAAAGTTACTCTGAGTTAAATAGTAAGAAGAGTGAAAAGGGAAACCCACATCCTGATTATATCTACCTGGAAGCAATCCGGAAGCATAAAAAAA
>NW_006408659.1:6611034-6618409 GCF_000296735.1 Chrysochloris asiatica | reverse complement strand
GGCTTACAAGCTTTTAAGAGGGAACCTAGATCTAGATGGCTGGAGGAAGGTAGAATCTCCACTGAGTAGTATCCAATCTGTCTAGAACGGACTGATGAAGTGAAATGCAGATAAGTCTCTTGTGATACAGAAGTGAATGATTGTTATCAGGATTGATTGTGAGGGTTGGAAATGTAAAGGTAGACGTTTTATAGCAAGGAGGGGAGTGATTAATTTTGTAGTCTAGGAGCAGAGGTCCCTGGGACCATCAAGGGAGAAGAGTGGAGAGCAGGACCCTACCCAGAGAGGCAGTTATGCCTGAGATGGAGGCAGAGACGATGACATGGAGAGATGGAGCAGTTGAGGACTTTAGACCCAGAGAGGAAGAGGGGCTACGCGGCTGACAACCGGGGGGCCGGCTTGTAGGGTATACCCTTTTGTTGGTTGATGATGCATAGAGTGGATTGTAATCATGACAATGAAACAATACAAGAGAGGATGAATGTAAAACTAATGTTCTCCCATGTAAACTATTACATAATTCAGAATAAAACATTTAAAACAAAGAAAGAAACAAACAAACCTATTACCATGAAGTAAATTCTGGCTCGTGATAATCCTACATAGCTTTCCAAGACTGTGAATCTTTAGGGTAGCAAACAGTCTCATCTTTCTTCCACAGAGCATCTGGTGGGTTTGAACTACCAACCTTGAGGTTAGCTTATTCAACAGCACCATCGCAGTGGTAAAATAAATATTAACTGCACCTAGCTTCAGGAGGAAACCTTCAGTCATTGGGGCTTTGGTAATCAGCACTTTTCTACAAGATAAAAATATAGGCAAAAGCAGTGGTCAGGAAAGGTCTAAAGAATAAATATTTTAAGTGAGTCAAGAGGCAAAAGTGAAGATGTTATGCAGGTGTTTTATAACACATGAGGAACCAAATATCCATAAACCGCCTGTTGTTTAGTTCAAATGATAATAATAGCAATTGAGTAGAATTTTTTGTCATACCGCTCTATTAATGAAATTCTGGTTGGGGAACAACGTTTCACTTAACTGGAGTTCAAAATTAGTGTTTTTAACATCAATTTAATTGCAAATGTTTATCTTTAAAAGTTGTTCTTAGCTTGTGACACAAACCAGCTGAGGATGAACTACTGATCTCGAGGAGTGCGCCTCACTACTGGAGGGTCTTAAATTAGGGATACGTGTGTTATTCTGATCTAGAAAGTATGTAGTAGGGTCTGGGATAGTTAGACTAACAGTCCCCAGAGATGACCACTTCCTAATTCCTGAAAACTGTGAATATGGTTTGTTAATATGGCAAGGAGGAATAAAGGTGGCTGATGGCATTAAGGAATTAAGGTTAATCAAGAGATATTGATTATGTTGAATTATTCAGGAGAGCCAAATGTAATGTTTAAAGGTAGAAGAGAAAATTGGAAGAGAGACCAGAGAGATGTTAGTGTGCGACAGACACAGCCCAACATCGCTGGTCTTAAAGGTGGGGAAATGGAGGCACCTGTCAAGAAATGCAGGAAACATTTGTTGTTGCTGTTAAGTGCTGTCAAGTCAGTTCTGACTCATTAACAACCATGAATTGGGTTTCTAGGCATGGCTGGTGGGTTTGAACCACTGGCCTTGTGGTTAACAGTTCAGTACTTATTCTACAGCACATGGTGTAGGACTCCATTTAGAAGCTTGAAAAAGCAAGAAAGCAATTTCCATCACAGAGCTGCAGAAAATGATGAAGTCCTACTGACACTTTGATTAGCTCAGTGAGGTTCATTTCAGACGTCTGGCCTCCAGAACTATAAGATGATATATATATGCTGTTTTGAGTTGCAACATTTATGGTAATTTATTAAAGCAGCAGTAAATAATGAATGCTGTGATTAAGTGCCATTGAGTTGGTTCCGATTCATAGTGACCCTGTATAGGGTTTCTAAGGAGCTTATGTGATGGTGGTTTTGAATCACTGAACCTGTGGTTTGCAGTCCAGTGCTGATCCTACAGTGCCACACCCTAGAGGTCCTTTTTAAAATATGTGTATTCATTAGCATAATGGTTATGAATCGGGCTGCTAACCTCAAGATCAGCAGTTCAAAACTACCAGCTGTTCCGCTGGAGAAACATGAGGCTTTCTGCTCCCATAAAGATTTACAGCCTCAGAAACACTGTACAGGTTGCTGTGAGTTGGAACCAACTCCACGGCACATAACCAACCAACACTATCTGGTGTGGCGCTCTAGGATCAGCATTGGACTATGAACTACAAGGTTGATGGTTCAAACCCACCATCTACTCCTTGGAAACCCTATACAGGGTCACTATGAATTGGAATCAACTCAATGGCACCTATCAACAAACAACAACAACAGATGATTATAGAAATGTTTATAAGGGTGTTTGTGTGTATATCAAAACTACAACTCATGGTGACCTCATGTGTATCCAGTAGAATTGGGCTTCATAGAGTTTTCAGTGACTGATTTTTCAGAAGCAGATTGATAGAGGTTTGTTCTGAAGCATCTTTGGGTGGACTTGAACCTTCCAGCTTTCAGTTGGTGGTTGATGGTTGGTGATTATGTGCCGTGGAGTCAGTTCCAACTCACAGTGACCCTGTATAGGGTTTCTGAATTATGGGAGCAGTAAATCTTTCTCTCGATGAATAGCTGGTAGTTTTGAACTGCTGACCTTAAAGCTCACAGCCCGATTTTTAACCACGTTAGCAGCCAAATATGTTAACTATTTGCATTACCCAAGGACTCTATATCAAATATATAATTTGGGTCATATACTTTTTCTTTTTAGCAATATACTACCGTCAGCACTATCCAATAGAACTTTCTATGATGACGAAAGTCTGTATCTATGCTATTCAATAGAGGCTATGTGACAATTGAGCACTTGAAATATGGCTAATGACAAATCTATTTCATTTTAATTAACTAAAGTAGCTAAGTAGGAGCTCTGGTAGCGTAGTGGTTACGAATCGGGCTGCGAACCTTAAGGTCAGCGGTTCGAAACTACCAGCCGCTCCGCGGGAGAAAGATGAGGCTTTCTACTCCCGTAAGGATTTACACCCTCGGAAACCCTGTACAGGGTCGCTATGGGTCGGAACTGACTCGACGGCACTTAACAACAACAACAACAACAAAGTAGCTAAGTACAATTAGTGGCTACCATCCTGGACAGAGCAGCCCCGATGGTCCTTCATTTTAATATGTACTTGTATGTACTATGGTCTAACATTGAAATGTTGTATCACATTATAAATTAAGCCAAACAGTCCTTACGGAAAGACATTGAGATTGTTTCTAATTATTTAATGCGACAATCTGTATTTTTGTACAAGTGTTTCTGCTCACTTATAGAAACATATCTGTGTGATGAAATGTTAGGTGCACTTGACCACAAGGTCAGTTTAACCTGCAAGGTAGCTGGTTCAAACCCACCAGGTGCTCCTTGGAAACCCTATACGGGGTCACTATGAGTCAGAACTGATTTGTCAGCACTTAACAATAACAGCAGCATCAAGTGGGCAATTATTTTAAAAAATATTTGATGTTTTTAACAAGGTTGTTGAGATCATGATTCAATATTTTTAGTAATTTGATGATATTTGTCAAACTTTTAAACATGTATACCTTTTGAGATAACAGTGTTGTTGTTGAGTGCCACTGAGTAGGTTCCAACTCATAGTGACCCTGTACAGGGTTTCCGAGGAGAGGCTGGTGGGTTTGAACCACCGATCTTGTGGTTCAACCTGATCTTGTGATCCAGTACTTTATCTCACAGCGCCACACAAGAACTCCACCCATTTGATGGAGGGAACCATTTGCTTTGGGTTTCGCCTGCTCTCTCTTTGACCACAATACAAATTAAACTTTATTTCACAGGTTTACAAAGCCTTTATCATCTGTGAAGTGTCTGTTCAGATATTTTGCCAATTTTATGTTATTCTTTTTTAGATCAGTATTTCTTTATAAATCTTTAATTTTACAAATATATTTTCCTACTATGTTTTTTATCTTTTAATTTTGCTGATAGTATTTTATACACACACAAAAAGTCTATTTTTAAGTAGTTGAAACTGTTCATCTGTTTCATAATAATTTTTGGATTTCTGTCATGTTCAGAAAGGTTCTTTCTACCATAAGAAAATTTAAAACATTTATCTCTTCTGAGCGCTTAAAATAATTTTTTCTTCAAAAATAATTGTATCCATTGAAAAATTTCTGGCTATATTGTTGTTATGTGCCGTGGGGTCAGTTCCGACTCATAGAGACTCTGTACAGGGTTTCTGAGGCCATAAATCTTTACCGGAGCTGAAAGCCTCATCTTTCTCCCACGGAACAGCTGGTAGTTTTGAACTGCTGACCTTGTGGTTCGCAGCCCGATTTGTAACCACTAAGCTACAAACCACTACAACATTGAATGTATGACACACATACAGCTATATTATTCAGAAATAATTATCATCACTGTTCACGGACATTATTCTAGACATCTGTCTCTCTTGGATATCTCATGGTTACAGACTTACATAATACATGTTATTTGAAATAAAAGTGTTTATTTGAATTTATCATAAGAAATAGCTATTAGGGGAAATGAAGAGAGTTACTGAACTTTAAAGAAAAATGTTTGTAATAGACATCATTTCCTAAAATAAGTTGGAAAAATTAAATATTAAAAATATTTTGTTGCAACATTTATTTATTTATTTATTTTTCCAAAGGCCTCCCATATTTATTATTAGCCAACCTCTTTAAATGCGGAAGCATAAAAATAAAGGAAGAAACCAGAAGTTTTGCAAAACATGTTCAACTGATCAAATCTTGGCAAAATTGAACTTGCTGTGGTAGGGGGTTCTAGGACCTGGGTCTATTACGTGCTGCGCCATCCACATGTGCCACTCCTTAGAGACCTAGCTTTGTTCTTCTCCATTGTCTTCTCTTGGAGTTATAACTGATTTTATTCCCCGTTTTCATTCGAATCCATTGGGGAATGGGACGATTCTGCTTTTGTTTCTTGGCCAGGAATCTCTTGATCCTAAAAGTCTTATGAGAAGACATTGTGAAGATGGCACGTAGCAGCAGTCACACGATGGCGAAGAAAGGAAGAGCGCAACATTTATTTTGAAAACTGTTAAACTAGATGTTTCCGTTTGAATAATCACTGGGCTAAGAACCACAAGGTCAACGTTTCTAGTCCACCAGCTGCTCCGTAGGAGAAATATAGGGTTTTCTGTCCCTGCAAAGATTTAAAAAACTTCTGTAACCCTATACAGGGCTACTAGGGGTTGGAACTGACTTGACAACACTTAATTACGATAACCACCATGAACTCTATTTTTTAAATTATCATACTTAAACATCCTCCAGTTCACTCCCTTTTCCTAGATTCTTGTGGATTAAATACATTTTAGGATCAAGGTTTATAGCATTAATATTCTACTCTTTAACTATAATGCCCCCATCCACACTTTTATGTTGCTGTTGTTATGCCTCAACTTTCTAAACTGTAAATTGAGTTTAGAATAAAACAGATCTCATATGGAAGTTTGTAAAGGTAAAGTGTATTATTCCATGTAAATTACTAAGAATGATATCTGGCACTGTTTACCATTGGACCAGTTTCAGATGTATGGTGTGCCAAGTGTTGCAATTCAAAGTCTCAGTTTTTACTTACTTCTTGGATATATCTTTTTCGTTCCAAGTTCTGTTTCGTTATGAATGATCTGGAATCTAAGCTTTAAAAAATTGGCTAAGGCTCTATGTCATTATGGAATCCTGCACATTTTGTTGTTAGTCGCCATTAAGTTGGTTCTGACTCATGGTGACACTATGTATTACAGAGTAGGACTGCTGCATAGGGTTTTCTTGGCTGTAATCTTAATGAAGTTCTGGTGTGGTGCTGCTGGACAATGTGCTGGACTGCAAGGTTGACAGTTCAAACTCGCCAGTCACTCTTTGGAAAATCCCATACAGGGTTGCTATGAATCAGAGCTAATTCGATGGCACTTAACAACAACAACCATCTTAATGGAAGAAGATCACCAGGATTTTGCTCTATGGTAACACTGGGTGGATTTGACTTGCCTACTTAGGTTAGTATTCAAAGACAAATTGTTTGCACCACTTCAGGACCTATAACCATAGTTGATGACCCCCCTAGTTTGTTGATTATGTATCTATAGTCCTCTATCTATTCCATATTTTTCTATTTTTCTTGACCATATTAAAACTCACCTCTTTTTATAGAGACAAAAGGTTCTCATTCATTCACTGAAAAACTTTATTAACTATCTACTGTGAAAAAAGGTCTTATAAAACATTATAGGAATTGTAATGAAGTGAAGGATTGGTACTCCTCCTTTATGGGTCCCAGTGTGGTGCTGAAGGATAAGCACTGGACTACAAAGTTGATTTGAAACCTAAAGTTGGCCGTTCAAACCCATCAACTTCTCCTTAAACCCTATACGTGGTAGCTGAGTTACAACTGACTCAATGGCACTTAACAACAACAGCAACAAATTTATGGGTCTTAATAAAGAACAAGATAGCTTTGCACACAACTCACTAGAATACCATACAGAACGAAATATTAAGCTTCCAGGAAAATGGAAATGAAGAGTATTGTTGAAAAACAGAAGGGCAAATCTGGGAGGAAATTGGACCTGGAACTGGTGAAATTATTAGGAGCAGATACAAACGCAGGTGAAAGAATATCATCAGCCAGGCTCAGTAAAATATCCAGATTAGGCGATAACTGGCTGTGTGGTATATGGCTAAACTCAGTGAGTTTCAAGACCAACAGGATGTCTGAACAAGTCAGCCAAGCACAGAGGTGACAGGCAAGTCATCCATTCACATGATATAACAATACTTGTTTAAAATAGTTGCCAACAGAACAGATATTGTTTGGTGGTCTCCATCTCATAAACAAAACAGGAAAGCCAGGATAGTCCTCAAGACAGGAAGCCAAGATGATGACTCAATCTTAACAAGTCAAAATGGCCAATTGTTGAAGTGTAAGCTATGAATAGTTTTAGCAGCAAACTTTACGTGAAATTTAATTTCAAGGGTTTATAGAATATAGGAAGTCTCCTGGTTATGAAAAAAGATCCATTCCTAACTGTGTCTTTAAGACTTTGTAGGTGAGTTGAACACATATATATAAAGCTCTTATTTAACCTTTTTTTTAGTGCAAGAAAAGGCTCACAGTGAAGTGTCCAGTTGATATGAAGTGAGGGGAATATGTACAAGGGCACCCATACTTTCAGATAATGCCCAGTGGAACTAGCTTTAATGGCTGGATATTCAGAACCTGACTAGAGAAAGGAAAAGGGGGGATATAATATATATATTCTTTAAATATAATATAT
>NW_006408659.1:6596316-6610602 GCF_000296735.1 Chrysochloris asiatica | reverse complement strand
AAACAAGTGTAAATTACTATAATCTAATGAACTTGACCTATACTTATGGATGTAGTAACTTAAAATACCAACCAAGAGGGAAAGAATCTTTACAGCAAGGATCATTTCCATCTCCTCTGTACACAGATTGATAGGGATGGGCAACTTAGATATTGGCTACCTAAAATGGGGGGGGGGCAGGGTGTTGCTGAAAAGGCATGAAGTGACTGGCTTACAAGTTTTCAAGAAGGAGTTTAGAGTCAGAGTGTGTGGGGGAAGGTAGAATCCCCACTGAGTGGCTTTCATCCTGTTTAGACAGGTCTGGGGAAAGGAGATGGGGACAAAACTCTCATGATTCATAGTGAGCAATTGTTATCAAGACTAATTGTGATGGTCACAACTGTAAAGGTAGAAGTGTTATAGCAAAAAGGGGTAAGTGGTCAATCTTACAGTCCCAGAGCAAAGAAAGGACCCTGGGACCATCAAGGGAGAAGAGTGGGAGTGGAGTGTGGGACCCTACACAGAGAAGCAGCAATGCCAGAGATGGAGGCAGAGATGATGACATGGAGACTTGGAGCAGCAGAGGATTCTAGACTCCTGGAGTGAGAGGGGATGTGTGATGGCAGCCCAGGGCAGGATGTGTCCTTTGGCTGTTTGAATGATTGTATATTCCTGAGTGTTTTCATGCACATCCAAACAAAACACAACAAAAAACAAAAACAGAGGGAATAGGAGCAATACTGTTGAATGATGAAGCATGCAGGGGATTGTAATCATTGTTCCCCCATGTAAACTATCACTTAATTCACAATAAAAACTTAAAAGAAAAGAAAAGAAAAAGGCTTACAGCCCTTTCAATGATTTGAAATTGGCACATGCAGCAGCTGAAAGTGATTGTGAAAAAGAATTTGGTGAAAGTAGGGGTTAGTTCATTTCAAAGTGAGGGCAAGTTTACATAACATTAAGGATCAAATTTGTTGTTGTTAAGTGCCTTCGAGTAGGTTCCGATCCATGGTGACCCTATATAGGGCTTCTAAGGGGTGGCTGGTGAGCTTGATCTGCTGACCTTGTGGTTCAAATTACTTTGTAGTCCAGCGCATTAGTCCACAGTGCCACACCAGGACTCCTAAGGGCCAAGTCGGGATGTTCTTAACTCTGGGACTGCTTGCATATTACAATCTCATGAAGTTCTTAACTCTGGGACTGCCTGTACATTACCGTCTCATGAAAATTTCAAAATATAAAGCAGTATTAGTTGTAGCTTAGGACTGAGTAAGATTCAGCTAGACTCGAGGAGAAGACAAGCTGAAGGGTTGGGAGTTGGGCAGACCATTATATAATAAGTCTGTTTGCTTGCATCCAGTTCTCTGACTATGAACTTCTATTTTCACTGGCTGGCAGGTAAGTTGTATTTTTGGATCAAGTCCTTTCTTTTGAACCTTATCTGAATTCTATTTGCTCAGGTTTCCAGATTGCTCTGGGTGACATCTGCTTGTCACCAGCGAAACAAAAAGGACAGCAGGGTAGATTGCCTTGCACAGGGCAGACAGGTAATTGCAGCTTTAATTTTATTTTGTTTTTGGAAGGATCCAGGTGTCCAATGTCTTTATCTTACAAAAGAACCTTAATAAATGTGGGAGTGTTGGCAGACAAGATGGCCCAGTGGGCAGTCTGCCCATCAGATGTGTTAGCCTTCTGCTATTGAAAAAGTACTTCCCAGGGAAGCATCACACATCAGGAATTCACTGCTCATCCAAGCACCTCAAAACTGTCCAAGCTAGGTACACAATTTGAAACATGGAGACTTTTAAATAGCCAAAAGATACGTTGTAGATCTGGAAATTCAGATCTCAACAGAGAGTGTTTGTGCCATGTGAACAAAAATCATTCCCCTGCAAAGCTTATCTCATTATAGACCCAAATCCTCTACAGCTAGAATCTGTTGGTGGACTGGTGTCTGTGTCTTGGACTTTAAAGAATTGTTCATTTTAAATATGCACATTTAGTATATAAGCTGGACTTTCTAGATTTTACGTTTAACTCTTTGCCCTTTCCAAACATACCTTCTTTATTGCACAGATGTAGAAAGTAGAGTCAGATGTGGCAAAAAGCAGAGCTTAGTTAAAAGTGAAGTAGGGAAAGTGTCAAGTCCAGGCTGAGCAACAACCTCAGGGAGAATGTTTGAAGTAGGCTCAAACAGCACGTGGAAGTAGTGGTTCCAAGAAAATTGATGATCAGTGATAATCAAGGGTATCTGGCAGTAGGTAAATTCTGAGGCCTCTGACAGAGCTCAGAATAAGGAAGTGTGGCAGGTCTACTTTTCAATAAGGGTTAAATTTGTGGGAACATGGAAAGTACGAAGTATAAATCTAGGACAATTGGAATTTGTCAAAAATGAAATGGGAAGCATAAGCAGCAATATCCTAGACACTGGAGAGTTAAAATGGACTGGTGTTGGAACCTGACAATCCCATGGTTTACTATGGCGGGAATGGCAAATTAAGGATGGCAATGCATTCATCATCAAAAAGAATATTTCAAGATTTATCTTGAAGCATAATGCTGTCTGTGATAGGATAATATCCTTACACCTAAAAGGAAGACCATTTAATACCACTGGTCTTCCTTTTTTGAACCAACCACTAAATTTTTGAACCAACCACTAAAACCAGTGATGATGAAATTGAAGAATTCTACCAACTTCTTCAGTCTGAAATTGATCAAACATGCATTCAAGATATATTGATAATTACTGATGATTGGAATGCAAAGGTTGGAAACAAAGAGGAAGGATCAGTTGTTTAAAAATACGTCCTTGGTGATAGAAATGATGCCGGAGAGGAGATCGCATGATAGAATTTTGCAAGACCAATGACTTCTTTGTTACAAATACTGGTAGGGTGGTGGTTATGAGTCGAGCTATTAACCTCAAGATCAGCAGTTCCAAACTACCAGCGATTCTGCAGGAGAAAGATGAGGATTTCTGCTCTTGTAAAGATTTTCAGCCTCGGAAACCCTATGCAGGATCGCTATGAGTCGGCACCAACTCCTCGGTACACTACCACCACCAACACCATTGTAGTAAAGGAGTCCTGGTGTGGCACCGAGGGTTAATGTGCTAGACTGCAAGGTCCATTTGGTAATTAAAGCTCACCAACTGCTCCTTGGAAACCCTATACAGGGTCGTATGAGTCGGAATTGATTTGACGGCACTTAACAGCAACAACAACTGTAGTAAAAGATGTGTCCTTTGGTTACTCCATAGAAGGATCTGTGGGACCAAATTGATAAATCTACTCTGGCATGCCAATTTTCCTAAGCAGTGGGATACCTTCTTCCACAGAATACCAAGGCAAGAGTAGTATTTCAATATGATTTAGTGTAAGTCACCATGTAGCCCATGTTTCAGTGAACCAACTAACTAAGCTGTTAGATTCTCTTCTAATCTCTTGAACTGAAATTCTGAATGAACAATCTATGTTTAATCGACCTGTATGAATAACTAAACACAGGTTGATCCAATTTTATTTTCCTTGCACAATTAGCACACATCCTTAATAGCCATCCCCACATATATTTTCCATGTTTCTGTTTGCATAGAAAAGCAAGTAAATTTTTTTTTTTTTGACTGTAGACTACTCATCCTGGGTCACTCTTTGTATGTCATGTCTTGGGAATGTCTTGTAAGGCATCTGGCTCAGGCAATGTTTCACACAATGCCCCAGGTACCATCTCAGACAAAGACTCTTCAGGCACAATTGGGTTAATCTGATCAAATGGAGTTGCTAGGGATAATGGTTTTTCTGGGGAGGATGACTTAGCAGATAAAGATGGAGAAATTTCTTCAGGTGGCAGGGCTGGTTGGAGACCTTATCCCTGAGTAAACTCCTCTTACAGATGATTGGCTGATCACATCAGATCACATCATAGGGGATAAGTACATCATAATATACCTATCAATATACATCATTACATAATTGACGAATGACTTCATTACTGTAACTGTCAAGTCATTGAGAATAATGGCCCAGAGAAGTTGGCACACAACCTTAACTATCACATCCATCCTTTAGGTTTCAGGGCATATGCCATTTCAGTTGCTTTATGAGTATCCAAGAACATGGCAAGTACTGCTTTTTCCAGACAAGAAGGAATTGCTAAAAAGACATCTTGGGCTTAAAATATTCAATTAGCTCCAATTGTAGACTCTTGCCGAGAAAGGAAATTATCAGTGTATACTAAATTATATGCTCAGTACTTATTTCTTTAATTGATTTAAATAATACATCAATATAAACACATGATTATAATTAAATAAGCTTGCTTAAGGACATCTTTATATCCCTAAATCCACTGCCATTGGGTCTATTGTAATTCATAGCGATCCTGTATAGGGTTTCTGAGGCTGTAAATCTTTATGGGAGCAGAAACCCTCATTTTTCTTCTTGGAGTGGTTGGTGGGTGTAAACTGTTGACCTTGTGATTAGCAGTCCAGTGCTTATCATTCAGCACATAGGCTCCTCCTTATGTCCCTATATCCATTGATATCATCTTATAAATGTTCCAGTATTCCTGATTAAATAAAAGCAGTAGCAAATATCAAACAGCATCAGTTTGATAGTGTAATTTGATATTCTTTGTAATATTTTTATGTTTGTAAATAAATACATGGTGTGGTGCTGTAGAATAAGTACTCAACTATAAAGTCAGTTTGAACTGAAAGGTTGATGCTTCAAACTCACCAGCCATTCCTCAGAAACCCTATTCAGGGTCTCTCTGAGTCGGAACTGACCTGATCGCACTTAACAACAATAAGAAATACACTACAGCCACTAATTATCAATACATCTTGTTTTTCATGTTCATTGTTTGATTTCTATGTCATTGAGTGTTTTGAAAGTCTTAATTATTTCATTACTAAACAAAATTTTAAGTGTCCTAATCAATTCTTTCTCTTTCTCATAAACAAAATATACTCATTTTTAGTTATCATACATTATTTTTCTTTCTATCTTCCTATCCTTCTTTCTGTGTTTCCTTCTTCCCTCCCTCCCTTCTTCCATTTCTTCTCCTTCTATGTTTATTCTGGAAAGAATCTCTAACAAAATTTCTTATTTAAATATTTGACATGTCTGCATCGTAGGATCCTTTTGGCCCACACAGTGATTTCTTTCTTGTTTCATTTTCTTTTATTTCTTAACAAGTTGATTTTAGATTTTCTCTCCTTTCCTGGGAGGCAGGTAGGGTGGGAAGTACTATATTCATTTTCCAGATAAAGAATCTGAGAAGTAGAAGGGTGAAAGACTTATCTAGGACATGTGACTGTTTTGTGTGAGCATGAAGATTCCTATCATGTTAAGTGGTTTGGTTCTCATAGTACTCTGAAGTTCTTTGTTGTAGACGTATGTAGAGGATTTCCGTTGGGGATTTTTTTAAGAACTCAAGATCACAGGGTCAGCCTCACATCTAGAGATTCTCTAGTGGATGAGCATGTGAGATTTTCTGTTGTGTGTTCTGGGTTGAGAATCTCCTTCCCACAGCACATCCTATTTCCTGGACTTTATTTATCACTGTGAGGCAGCATACTGTCAAATTCACCTTCTTAAGAGCACAGCATCAGCTTGGCCCTGATGATTAGCATGATCCCAGCAGATAGAGTTTAAAATCAGCCCTGTGAGGAGCAAGTGTTAACTGTCACATGCCAAGGAAACAGGAGGGCCCTGACACTCTTTGTTATATTTGGAGGTGACAAAAAATGACCCTTTAAGTTGGTAGCTCCTTTAGGAAATATATCTGAATACTAGCATAAGATAGCAACCACTGGCCTAGGTCAGATCGAGATTGTAACCACTATTTTCCTCATATAGTAGTTTAATGAACATTTTAATGACATATAGTAAACATACCCATACTCTGTGAACTCTAATTGTATAACATCATTCCGCAATTTGGAAATAAACAAGTGCAGGTCAAAGTCTGGTTAGTGTCTGCAGTTACTTGAGTACCATGTACACATTGCATGCAGTTTTTTGTTGGTGATTTTGTTCATTTTATGAGAGAGATGATATCAGTACGCCATCTTTCACTTTGACATTTTCCTTGGGCCAGGGTAGCAGTCCCTACATTTGATTCTTAGGAGAGCAGGGAAACAAATGTTCCCACACAGGTTACCATCACCTTTACCTCAAGGGAGGGCAACACTAAAAGACAATCTCTTTCACACAAAGATGATACAGTTGTGAGGAGGTCAAGAAACCTTCCTCTCCAAAAAGAGAAGGTGGGCTGGCGGGTCTATGTCCTGAGCTGAGGAGAGACAGATTTCAAAATACACTTTATTTTTTTGGAGGTGTACAGAAATATTGTACAAAGTAAAAAGAGTTCCCATATAGTCCCCTTTCCCCTTGTACACTGTATTTCCTATTTATATCTTGTTTTTATATGGCACATTTATACAATGGAAAAACAATTATTTATATATTATTGTTAGCTATTGTTAGTGTCATCGAGTCAGTTCCAAGGCTGTACATTTCTCCTGAAGCAAAAAGTCTCATCTTTCTCCCTTGAAGCGGCTGATGGGCTCTATTATTAACTCTGGTGGTGGTGGTTATGTGCCATAGAGTCGGTTCCGACACATAGTGAGCCTGTATAGGGGTGCCAAGGCTGTAAATCTTTATGGGAGCAGAAAGCCTCATCTTTCTCCTGTGGAACTGCTGCTCTTGAGATTAGCAGCAGCCTGATTCATAACCACTATGAGCTCCTTATTATTAACTATAGTTCATAGTTTATATTATGATTTACTCTTTTAGTTACTTAGTCCTATGGGTTTTGACAAATGTATACCATCCGATGTCTACCAATAAAGTGGGAGCCCTGGTGTGGTGCTGTGGGTTAATGTGCTGGACTGCAAAGTCAGTAGTTTGGAAACCCTATACAGGGTTGCTATGGGTCAGAACAAACTCAATGGCCCTTAACAACATCACCAACAAGTACTGGATTAATACTCTCTATCTAACAGCTTAAAACATTGGTTTGCATAGTACCTTAGATAATCAGTGATTTACAAGTCTCCCCCACTATCCAAAAGAGATTTCCAATCTCGCCATACTTTCACCAGCATTTTTCTGTGTTTTTTTTGGTGGTGGTGATTTTTAATTCCAGAAGAAAACTTTTCTGGAATGAGATGATTGTTGTCTTGATTTGCATTTCATTAGTGGCTGCATACTGTTGTGGTTTGCATGTTGCTATGATTCTGGAAGCTATGCCACTGGTATTTTAAATACCAGCAGGGCCACCAAGCTGAGCTTCTAAATGAAGACAGACTAGAATATATATATATATTTGGACTACATCTGAATATATAGTCACTGAAAACCTTATGAATAGCAGTGTAACACTTAGTCACAAGTTCATTGAATAGTGAAACACGATGAAGACCAGAGTATTGTTGGATATAGTGCCAGAGGATAAGCCCCTCAGGATGGAAGATACTCAAAATACAACTGGGGAAGAGCTTCATCTTCAAAGTAGAGTTGATCATGATGACTCAAATGGAATAAAGCCTTTAGGACCTTCATTGCTCATGGATGCTACTCAAAAAGAAAGAGAAACAGCTGTAAACATCCATTAATAATTGGAACATAGACTGTATGAAGTATGAATCTAGGAAAATAGGAAAAAGTCTAAAATGAAATGAAATGCATAAACATTGATATCCTAGGCATTAGTGAGCTTAAATGGACTGGTATTGGCTATTTTAAATCTGACAGTCACATGGTATGCTATGCCAGGAATGACAAATTGAAGATGAATGGTGTCCCATTCATCATCAAAAAGAACATATCAAGATGTGTCTTGAAGTGCAATGCTGTCTGTGATAGGATAATATCCTTACACCTACAAGGAAGACCAGTTAATACCATTATTTGTGCACCAACCACTAAAGCCAGTTATGAAATTGAAGGACTCTACCAATTTATTCAGTCTGAAATTTATCAAACATACAATCAAGATGTATTTATAATTACTGGCGACTGGAATACACAGAGATCAAATTGACTACATCTGTAGAAAGAGACAGTAGACCAGGGGCAGACTGTGGAACAATCCACGAATTGCTCATATACAAATTCAGGCTAAAGATGAAGAAAGTTAAAAAAAAGTCCAAAAGAGCCAAAATGGATGTCACAAGAGAGTCTGAAACTTGCCCTGTGCTATAGAGATGCTAAAGTAAATGGAGAAAGTGAGAAGGTAAAAGAGCTGAATAGAAAATTTGAAAGAACAGCTGCAGAAGACAAAGTCAAATATTATAATGAAAAGTGCTAAGATCTGGAGTTAAACAAAACAAAAAACAGAACATGCTAAGCATTTCTCAAGCTGAAGGATTCTATGGAGTCCTGGTGTGGCACTGCAAGATCAGTTTGAATCTCAAGGTTGGCGGTTCAAATCTACCATCCACTCCTTGGAAGCCCTATAGAGGGGTCACTATGTGTTATAACCAACTCAACGGCCTTTAACAACAATGGGCAAAATGTTGAATGATACAGAAAGCATCAAAAGAAGATGAAAGGAATATACAGAGTCACTGTACCAAAGATAAATGGTTGTTACTTAACCGTTTCAAGATGTAGCATATGATTAAGAGCCAATGATAAGGAAAGAAGGATATAGTCCAAGGTGCACTGAAGGCATTCAAAAAGAACAAGGCTTCAGGAATTGATGGAATACAAATTGAAATATTTCAGCAAACTGATGCAGCACTGGAGGCACTCACTCATCTCTGCCAAGAAATTTGGAAGAAAACTACCTGGCCAAGTAACTGGAAGAAATCCCTATTTGTGCCCATTCCAAAGAGAGGTGACCCGACAGATTGTGGAAATCATCAAACAAGATGATTAATATTACAAGCAAGTAAAATTTTGCCAAAGATAATTTAAAAATGGCTGTAATCGTACATTGACAGAGAACTGCCAGAGGTTTAAACTGGACTCAGGAGTGGGCGTAGAATGGGGGATCTCATTTGCTGACATCATAAGAAGCTTATCTGATGTTGCACAACTCAAATGAGGAGAAAGAACTCTCTATTAACAGGGAGCTGCCAGTAGTTCAAGTTGGATTCAGAAGAGGATTTGGAATGAGGGCTATCACTACTGACATCAGATGGATCTTGGCTAAAAGCAGAAAACACCAGAAAGATGTTTACTTGTACTTTCTTGTCTATGTAAGGACATTCAACTATGTGGAACATGACAAACTGCACATAGCATTATGAAACATGTGTGTTCCAGAACACTTACTTGTGCTCCTGAAGAACCTATACAGAGACTAAGAGGCAATTATTCAAACTGAATAAGGTTGTACCAAATGGTTTGAAATCGAGAAAGTTGTGTGCCAGTGTCGTTACCTTTCACCATACTTTTCAATCTTTATGCTAAGCAAATAATCTGAGGAACTGGATTATGTGAAGAAGAATGTGGCATCAGGATTGGAATAAGACTCATTAAATCTGCATGCAATATGCATATAACACAACCTTGCTTGCTGGAAGTGAAGAGGACCTGAAATATTTACTGTTGAAGATCAAAGACCACAGCCTTCAGTATGGATTGCACCTCAATGTAAAGAAAACGCAAATCCTCACAACTGGACCGATAAATAATTTCACGACTAATAAAGAAAAGCTTGAAGTTGTCAAACTTCATTTTGCTTGGATCCACAATCAACACTCACAGAAACAACATTAAAGAAATCAAAAGGTGTATTTATTGCATTAAGCAAATCTGTTACAAAATACTTCTTTAAAGTATTAAAGAACAAAGATGTCAGTTTACTGAGATGTGTCTCACCTTGGCCATGTTATTTTATTTTCAATTGCCTCTAATGCATGTGAAAGTTGTCCTATGAATAAGGAAGACCAGAGAAGATTTGATGTGTTTAAGTTATGATTTCAGTGAAGAATTTTGAAAGTACCATGCACTGCTACAAGAATAAACCAATCTGTCTTGGCAGAAGTACAGTCAGAGTGCTCCCTGGAAGTGAGAAAGGCGAGACTTTGTTTCTTGTTCTTTGGACATGTTGTCAGGAGGAATCAGTTCCTGGAGAGGGACTTTATGCTTGGTAAAGTGGAGCGTCAGTGAAAAAGAAGAAGGCTCCCAACAACATGGACTCATACAATGCCAGCAACAACAGGCTCAAACACAACAACAGTTCTGAGGATGGCACAGGACAGGTAGGGTTTCATTCTGGTATACATAGGGCTGCTGTGAGTCAGAACTGACTTCATGGCACCTAACAACAACAACAGTACTTAATGATCATGAGCATTTCATGTGTTTGGTCACCTGTATGTCTTCTTTGGTGAAGTGTCTGTTCAAGTACTCTGCCCATTTTTTAATTAGTGTGTTGGTCTTTCTGTTGTTGAAGATTTCTGTATATTTTAGAGATTAGTCTCTTGTCTGATTTTCATAGTGTTTTCAATGACTGATTTTTCAACAGTAGTTTGGCAAGCCTTTCTTCTTAGTTGCCTTTGGGTGGACTCAAACCTCCAATGTTCTGGTTAGAAGCTGAGGTGATTAACCCTTTGTACCATCCAGGGACTCTAAGGAATAATGAATACATTACTATGATGGGTGACAAGACTCACTTCTGATAGAGTGCTGAAATTGGTGCTGTACGATAAGCACTGGACTGCTAACCTCAAGGTTGGTTGTTCAAACACACCAGCTGCTCCTTGGAAACCTGATACAAAGTCACTAACAGTCAGAATCTACCACTGGCATTTAACAACAACAACTAAAGAATGAATAAATTTGAATATTTAACTTCTAAATCTCTTCTCTTTTGTACCCTCAGGCAGAGAGATGCATGTGCTATTGTGTATATGAGAGCAGTGGGGGTTTCAGGTGCCCTCTTGGGGGTACCTGAGGTATCTGTTAGTACTATCATAAACTCAGACTTTAAAATCTAATTTGAAATCTGCCTCTGTTAAGCTGGGAAAACTGGTCAACTACTCTGCTCACTCTATAGGGAAGGATGATGCGATACTCACTTACCTAAACATTTGTAGACTGCTGAGGATACCCATTTTTAATAAATGATATTAGCATTGAATATGTTTGTATGTATTCGTATTTTTTAAATCTGGTGTTTGTTTATTACCTTAAAATTGATTTGCCTATTTGGGAGGGGATAGTATAGTTTATGTGCATTTTGTGTGTGTGTGTTTGCCTCTAAAGGAAAATCAATTGTACATACCAGTGACCGGTGGTGCTGTGGAATTGGTTTCAACACATAGTGACCCTGCATAGCATTTCTGAGGCTGTGAATCTTTATGAGAGTAGAAAACCTCATCTTTCTTCCATGGAACTGCTGGTAGTTTCAAACTGCTGACCTTGAGATTAGTAGCTCGACCCACAGCCACTACATTACCAGAGCTCCTTATGCCAGTGACTATATAATATGAAACTGTGTTTATTGTGCACATGTGCACTTCCTTAAGAGAAAAGAACAAAGTACCTTGATTAGAAAATTGCCTCTCAACCGATGTGATATGGTCATATGAAATATTGTCTTCAGATGGGTCTGCAGGTTAGTATAACTTTTGGATGGAAACCATGTGCTTTTCTTGAGTCTTTTTACAAAACCCTCTTTTCTTATGAGTGGTCTGTGTGTTCTGTGTGCTCAAATTAGGAACAGAAAGCTTTACCACACCACAGGCTTTCTTCCATCCTGGAATGGGAGGACCTTGATAATAGTTTTGAGGCGTGAGAACCAGGATGGACAATCGTGGTAACATTGACCTTTATTCCCCATGTGATCAAAGGCAAGGGGGAGACCACCAGGCACAGACTAAGCTTGAAAAGGGAGAGCCAGAGCATAAAGTAAGAACACCAGTCATCAGATGAACTTCCTAAGAAAATTGTTTGTGTAAAAACTGGGCAGACCTAAAAAACAAACAAACAAACAAAAACACCCCATGGGTTAACTATCAAAATGTATTGACCATCAAATCCACGTTTTAAAATGACCCATAGAAAAAAGAATGGACTCATAATTTCTCACTATTAGTCATAAGTCTTTTTGGTCTGGCTGGTTTGTAACATAAAATGATTTTTAAACTGTATTGAAATAAAGGCAACACATAACTTCCTTGCTACTTGGATACATTTTCAGTAGACTTGTGGGAGATAAGGACTGAGGAAATTCATAGTTTCAATTGCTAGTAAAAACAAGGCTCCAGGAACTAATAGAATGCAATCTGAAATCTTTCAACAAATTGATGCAGCACTGGAAACACTCACTCATCTATGCCAAGAAATTTGGAAGACAGCTACTTGGACAACCACTTGGAAGAGATTCACATTTGTGCCCATCCAAAGAGAGTTATCCCAATGGAATGCTGAAATCATCCAAAAACATTGTTAATATCATATGTAAGTCAAATATATCTGAAGATACTTCAAAAATAGCTGTGACAGTACATCAACAGAGAACTGCCAGAAATTCAAGATGGATTCAGAAAAGGACGTACAACTAGTGATATTACTGCTGATGTCAGATGGATCTTGGCTGAAAGTAAAGAATACAAGAAACATGCTTACTTGTACATTATTGACTATGCTGACTTTTAACCATGCAGTTCATGACAAGCTATGGTTATAGACCAAGAAGCAGTCTTTCAAACAGAACATGAGGATACTGAATGGAATGGTTTACAATCAGAAAAGGTGTGTCCTAGGGTTGTATCATTCTCTATGCTTATTCAGTCTGTATTCTGAGCAAATAATCTGAGAAGCTGGATTTTATAAAGAAAAACATGGCATCAGGACTGGAGGAAGAATCATTAACCTGCAATATGCAGATGATAAAGCCTTGCTTATAGGAAGTAAAACTGATAAAGATCAAAGACCACAGCCTTCAGTATGGATTGTACCTCCATGTAAAGAAAACAAAAATTTTCACAACTGGACCAATAAATAACATTATGATCAATGTAGAAAAGATGAAAGTTATCAGTCTTCATTTTGCTTGGAGCCACTATCAACAGCCAAGGAAGCCGCAGTCAAGAAATCAAAGGACATATTGCATTAGGCAAGTCTGTTGCACAAGACCTGTTTAAAGTGTTAAAGGGTAAAGATATCAGTCTGAGATCTAAGGTCTGCCTGACCCAAACCATGATATTTTCAATCGCCTCATATGCATGTGAAAGTTGGACAATGAATATGGTAGACCATAGAATTGATGCATTTAAGTATGGTGCTGCAGAAGAATATTAAAAGTGCTATGGACTACAAGAAGAACAAAAAAAATCTTTGTCAAAAGGAGTACAACTGGAATGCTACTTAGAAGTCAGGATGGCAAGATTTCATCTCTCGTACTTCAGACATGTTATCAAGAGGGACCTATCCCTGGAGAAGGGCATCAAGCTTGGTAAAATGGAAGGTCAACAAAAAACAGGAAGACCCCTAATGAGATGGATTGGCACAGTGACAACAGCAATGGGCTCAAGTGTAATACCAACCATGAGGATGGCACAGGACCAGGTAGCATTTTGTTCTGTTGTGCATAGGATCACTCTGAGCAGGAGATGACGAAACAGCACCTAAGAACAACAACAATTGCTAGTATTGTCTGAATATATTAAAATGTGTGTGACCTTTTTTTAATTTTAAACTTTTATCTATTTCTCTCCATCTCTGCTTCTCTCTCTATATGTAAAATAAATATATACATCTGTACTTTGTTATTAAGTGCCATCGAATTAGTTCTGACCCATAGCAACACTGTATAGAGTTTCAGAGGAGCAGCTGGTGGGTTTGAACCTTGAGGTCCAGCTCATTACCCTGTAGCACTACATCAGGACTCATACATATGTCTAAGCATGTATTTTATACATATGGAATCCTGGTGTGGCAATGTATGGTAAGCACTGGACTTCATGCCATCCTTTGAAACCCTACATAGGGTTGGTATGAGTTGTAACTGACTGGAAGGCCCTTAACAACAGCAGCATATATACATGTGTTGTTGTTGTTAAGTGCCGTCAAGTTGGTTCCGACCCATAGCAACCCTGAACAGGGTTTCTGAGGTTGTAAATCTTTACGGGAGCAGAAAGCCTCATCTTTCTCCTGCGGAGCAGCTGGTAGTTTCAAACTGCTGATATTGCGGTTCACAGCATGGTACATATAACATATATACACATAACATATACACACACACATAACATATACATAACAGAAATTATAAACATGTATACATAATGTATTGACCAAGATGCAGTCAAATCAGAAACCGTACCAATTACTTTAATAG
>NW_006408659.1:6577486-6596096 GCF_000296735.1 Chrysochloris asiatica | reverse complement strand
TAACAGAAATTATAAACATGTATACATAATGTATTGACCAAGATGCAGTCAAATCAGAAACCGTACCAATTACTTTAATAGAGAGAGTTTAATATGTGCAATTTATTATAAAGGTATTGATGGTGGAAGTGGTCATGTACTGTCAATTCCAACTCACAGTGACCCTGTATAGGGTTTCTGAGGCTGTAAATCTTTATGGGAGCAGAAAGCCTCAGGTTTCTCTAGAAGAGTAACTGGTAAATTCAAATTGCTGACCTTACAGTTATCAACCCATTTTATAATCCACTATGCTACCAGGGCTCCTTATAAATATATTTGTTGTTGTTGGTAAGTGCCAGTTGAGTCAGTTCTGACTCATAATGACCCTGTACAGGATTTCTAAGGAATGGCTGGTGAGCTTGAACTGCCAACCTTGCGGTTCAAACCGACCTTGCAGTCCAGCGCATTAACCTGTAGTACCAAAACTAATACATGCCAATGCATATGTGTTAAAATGCTGTCAAGTCAGTTCCAACTTATAGTAAGCCTGTATAGGGTTTCCAAGGAGTGGCTGGTGAGTTTGAATCACAGACCTTCTGATTCAAACTGACCTTTCCGTCTAGCGCTTATTGTATTTAATCGAAATACATTTAAAGCATTCATAAACTTTCACATCTTATAAATGTGAACAAATATACATTCGTATACCCACACATACACCAGTAAGTCAAAAATATTGTCACAAAATTTTAGGAACCTTTATTAAACAAAAATATCAAAATGTGAAGCTAGTTTTCAATTTTCTTAAAACTTCTTCCTAATAAGCCACCAGAATAGCCTTGTATCCTTTAAGGAAATCTATCAAGATTATCCCTTTGGGAACTTGATTTGACGGCACTTAACAACAACAATCCTAAAAAAAATGTGACCATATCTTTCTCAGCTGACCTGGCTGCCTTGAATTTAATTGGCCTGGAAAATCTTCTTTTTATTATTTTTTAAATTGGACATCAGATATTTTTTAGGTATCCTGATGTGTCTTCTAGTTGTTAAATGCTGTCGAGTTGGTTCCATCTTATGCAGACCCTGTATAGGGTTTCTGAAGAGAAACTGGTGAGTTTGAACTGCTGACCTTGTGGTTCAAAATCTAGTGCTGATCCCTACAGCACCACACCAGGAGTCCTAATGAGACTTTTGTTGTTGTTATGTGCCGTGGAGTTGATTCCGACTCATAGTGACCCTGTACAGTGTTTCCGAGGCTGAAAATCTTTAAGAGAGCAGAAAGCCTCATCTTTCTCCCATGGAACAGCTGGTAGTTTTGAACTGCTGACCTTTTGGCTCACAGCCCGATTTGTAACCACTACGCTACCAGAGACTAAGACATATATTCTAATAGAACTTGTCTGCAGTCATACATTGTTCACAGAGACATTTTTAAGCATGTTTTGTTTGGAATAAACCAATGCCCGTGTGAATTGGAACCCTAGCAGTGGTACTCTTTGACTTACCCTCATAGATTTAAGGTGGAATGAGGCATTCCCACACTTACTTATGCCAAAGAAAGCTAGCACTACTCTCTACATGCAAGAGATTAAATACAAACCTACATGCACACATATATACATGACCCACTAATAAGGCACATTTATCCTAACTGGAGTCCTGGTGTGGCTCTGTGGGTTAATGCACCAGACTGCAAAGCCATTTGAACTGTAAGGTCAGCGATTCAAGCTTGCCAGCTGCTCCTTGGAAACCCTATACAGGGTCACTATTGGTCGGAATCGACTTGACAGCACTTGACAACAACAACAACAACTTTCTAAATGCAATAGATTAAATACACACCTACATGCACACATATACACATGACCCACTAATAAGGCACATTTATCCTAAGTTGTTGAAATCTTGATGTGACACTGTGATGAAGCACTGGACCACAAGGTCAGTTTGAACTACAAGGCGGTGGTTCAAACCAACCAGATGCTCCTTGGAAACCCTGTATAGCATCACTATGAGTCTTAACAAGGCGCTCTGGTAGTGTAGTGGTTACAAGTTGGGCTGTTAATCGCAAGGTCAACAGTTCAAAACTACCAGCAGTTCCAGGGGAGAAAGATGAGGCTTTGTGCTCCTATAAAGATTTACAGTCTCGGAAATCCTGTATAGGGTCTCTATGAGTCAGAACCAATTGCATGGCACATAACCCCCATGACCACTGTGAGTCTTAACAATAACACCAATCCTGAGTTGTTAACTTCTGTTGAGTCAGTTATTATTCATGGTGACCCCATGTATAACAGAGTGGTCCTGTACCGTCTACATGATTGTAGGTAAGTTGGAGTCTACTGTTACAGTTACAGTGTTAGTCCATCTCCTGAGCACTTCTCTCACCCATGATGCTCCACTTTATCACATGCTCCTTCTCCAATGATGTGTCCCTGCTCAAAAGAAGTGAGTGGAAATCTTTGACAATATTCTGGACCCATAGGGCTTTCACTGGCTAATTTTTCAGAAGCAGATTGCCAAACTTTTCTTTTTAGTCTGTGAAATTCTGGATGTTCCACTGAAGCCTAGCCACAATTGGTGATTCTGTTGGTACCTGAAATACCTGTGGCATATCTCCCAGCATCCCAGTATATTAAGCATTCATCCTGGGACTCTGTGATAACTGTCCTGCCTTGTTTTTAGGTGATCCCTTGATTTTGGAAGAATGTTTTCCTATCATGGATTCATTATCCTGTTACCCTGAGTGTAGGTCATTAAATCTTCAAAAGTCCACAGTGGGTGAGATAGGAAATTTTGGAGACAGTGCATTTATGTTAATGGTAGAGGAAAAAGAAGGTGAACAATGGTTGCGGAACTTGAAGAGTGTAATCAGTCACTGAATTGCTTGTGTAAAAACTGGTAAATTGGCAAATGTTGTTGACTGTGTATAACGACAACAAAAACAAAACAGTTTTTTGTTTTGTTTTGTTTTTTTAAAAAAAAGAATCTACATTGAAAATGTTCCAAGCTACAGTGAGGATTGACCTAAGATTCCTTGATATCCACATCCGAAGAGGGACTACATACCTTCTCAGGAGTTCCTTTGAGAATTTGGAACCCAAAAACCAAATGCATTGTCACTGAACCAATTCCAAATAATGGTGACACTATAGAACTGAGTAGAACTGCCCCCAAGTAGAATTTCCAAGGTTGTAAATCTTTATAGAAGTGGAGTCCCACATCTTTCTCCATCAGGGCTGGTGGGTTCTAACCATGGGTATTTCAGTTAGCAACTGTTTAACCACTGTGCTACCAGGATTCCTTTAAGGATTTGAAGCCCTTGGCAATTGCTATTGCTATGATATTTTCATTTGGAGGATATGCCTGTTAGAAAGGCAGCTGCTTGTCTATGTTTGGTTACCTGTGTGCATTTTGGGGATGGGTTATCTTAGTTTAAAAGAAGGAAGATATGCCTGAGTATTCTTTATGGGGAGTGATTCAGAGGCTGGTAAGTTGACAGTGAAGGCACTGGTGTGCTAACAATGGGCAGTGTGAAAGCTCCTTGAGCACTTGTCAACTACCATTGTGTTTTTCCTGAGAGCCATGTGCAAATTCCTATTTTTGTTTGCTTATTTGTTTTCTGTCACTCTCTTTAAATAGAGAATAAGGAAAGAAAGGCAGGCCTGGCAAAACAGAACAGAGGGGGTTATGAATCTAAAAGGTCACTGAGATATTTGTGTAGCTACAATAATGCGCTCATTTCAGGGCATTCCGCAGACAGCTTTTCCAAAGTGGGCATTTCCTTTCACACAACTCAGTATCCCTTCCTGGCCTTGGGGCTAGAAGTCCCCTCTCTGCCTGATCAACCAATGCCGCAATTTCAAAATGATTCAACTGGTATCTAGTAAAGTCTTCTCATTCTGTCAGTTTCACAGTAGCAGGGAGTAAAGGAAACTGACAAATGGGTTATTTTTGTACAAGAAGTTGGCCCAACTGTCAGGCATAATAGCAGCCGTGTAATGTTTGTGGGATAGCCTGCTCATGAAAGATGACTTTATAATTGCCTTCAGATTCCAAGGATAAGAGTGTATGTTGAAATCCACATAACCTTCTTAGGCTTTCAAAATTCAGCCTCCAGAGGCCCAGGAGACATGCTGACAGTACTTGCACTCAGCTGTTCATAGGACAACTACCTTCACGATTTACCCAAATGTGTTCTGGGCATTTTTATTTTCCTCTTACACTATCTGTGCCCTTCAACAGATCCAACAGCACCTAGTAATATGGCATGGCCTCTTTCCAGAACGACTGGTTATTGCCTTTACTACTTAGAAATCCTTCTATGCTTAATCCTCTCAGCACTTTCCTTTTCTCCTTCCCATTTGCCAGTGAACAATTATGTCTCACGGGTCAGCATATCAATACCTCACTCATCCTCCCCTAAAGACAGTTCCTGTTTCTGAAGCCCTTTCACTGGGGAAGATTGTTGGAATCCTTCGTTCAGGACAAGTAGGAGTGCTAGAACTAAAAACAATAACAACTGAGCTGCATTCTGCTCAATACAGTTTAACGTATACCAGATAAGTTTCTTGGTACCTAGTTACCTACTCCTATGGAACATCCATCCTCATCTTGCCATTAGAAAGGCAGCTGCGTAAACACACACCATCCAATCTGCTTTTCTGATAGCAAGATGAGGATGCTCCTATTTTCACACAGTTGTTGTTGTTGTTATGTGCCGTGGAGTTGGTTCTGACTCATAGTGGCCATGTACAGGGTTTACGAGGCTGTAAATTTTTATGGGAGCAGAACGCCTCGTCTTTCTCCTGCGGAACAGCTGTTAGTTTCAAACTGCTGACCCTGAGGTTTGCACCCCGATTCATAACCACTACGCTACCAGAGCGCCTTCACACAGTAGTGCACCTTAAACTTAGTGTTAGAAATAATGGAATGAATTTGGATTTTTCAAACATCATCTTATCATTTTAACTACCAGTCAATGACATTCAAGGAGAGACATAGCACTGCAGTACCAGTGGGCTGTGGAGTCTCCACGTACAGTCTCCTTCATTCGAATTATCTGGAATGTTTCACAGAAATGTGATTTCCCAGGTCTACTCCTGACCTGGTAACTCAAAATATCTAGAAATGGGGCCTGAGGGTTTAAGGGATTAATAAGCAGTTCCAGTTATCCTAACACACTCCAGAGGGCCCAATGGTTGCTCTAAATGGGGTCAATAAAATAAAATGTTTCCCTCTACCTTGGGTGGAGAAGCATATTATTTGTACAGACCAGGAAAGGCCATCACCCTTATTTTATGAAGCTCGTTCATCTGGTGAACTATAATGGAAGGGTTTCATTTGGGGAAGTTTGTCTCCTTCATTCTAGTTTGAATGAATCACTCATTCCATTCAATATCATCAAGTGGATATTCTCATCCCACGTGTGTTTAATTTTATTTTCATGCAATTCTGCTTAGTACAGTTTAATTAGTACCAGTTCAATCTCCTGTTGATACAGGGTTTTTCTCTGGATCATAGTTTCACATTCCTATTTTGATAGCATCTTCTGTGGAATCAGTATTTCAAAAACAAAACCGCAAAAGAAGAGAAAAAACAACCATGTCTTCTTTATTATTTGGGCTGGATAAATGGGGATATTATAATTCACTGAACATGACTCTGACCAAGAAACCCTTCTTGATTTAACCATAGTTGTTCAGCATTAACCAAGGTATTAATCTAGAAATTCTTTGTGAGGACCTTGTGATGCCTCAAGATGACCTTTTGGAAAATAAGTTCTTATGAAACTTTAGGACTGAAATTAACTGAAAAAAATGTAACGTCTTGAGAAAGCTTCTCCTCCCCCCACATTCCTCATTTAGAGGAAAACCCAAGTTAAGGCCAACTCATACCTTTAGCACGAACTACTCTGTTCCTTAGGGTTTCCAAGACGGTTAATCCTTACAGGAGCAGACAGTCTTATCTTTCTCCCAAGGAAAACAGCTAGTGGGTTTGAACTACTGACCTTGCTGTTAGCAACCCAGCACTTAACCCACTATGCTACCAGAGGTCCTCATTTAGAGAAAAATACAGTTCAATGACAGATATGCTTTGAAAGTAGTTCACCAGACCTTTCTTCTGACTCACCTTTGGGTGGACTTAAGCCATTAAAAAAAAAAAAAAAAGTTCATCTTCAATGAAATGACTTTAAAAATAACTACATTTCTATGACATCAACATTACAGTTTTCAGTCATAGTAAAACATACAGACTTATATCCATTCTGTAATTAAATATGAATGCCAACATCTCTAACAGTAATTTGTTCAACATGGCAAACAAAATCAAGAGAGGAACCATCAGACAAGAGACCCATAGTCCCAGACAAATCACATCCCAGAATAGCGTATGAGTATAGCTGCTAGTTCAGTAAAGGGATTCTGACACAGCCAATGATGAAGCTCCCAAAGACTGTTCCAATCCCATCACCAGAATCTACTGCTCCTACTGTTGCAGAACCAGCACCCATATATTTGGCGGCAGTATCAGTGTCTCTGATGATTACTCTGGTTTGAAACTTCCTTTGGATTCGTGAAGACACACCATTCTGGGACCCCATTAGACAATGTTGAGCTCTCTTCAGATCTTCTGGTGGAGAAAACATTGATGCAGAAATTGGTGTCTGCAGAAATTGGTCTATGTAACTCTCAATCTAGTGTGGATCAGAGGAAGGGTACAGGCAAGCTCGGCACAGTCTCTGGAAGGCTCAGCTGGAAGACTTGGGTGAGATTTGCACCACCTAGGGTCTTCTTCTTAATTGTAAAGTCCAGTAAATTGAGGCTTTACTATATAGGATTTTGAACTAAAATTTAAGCATCCAGTGCCAAGACAAAAAAGGAGAGCTGCCTTTGTCACAGATGCATTATTCTGCTACCCTGGCCATTCTCACTTGGCATGTTGATGCAACACCACAGAAAGTAACACAGGCTCCCAGAATCTAGTTATTTCCATAGCCTCCCACACAGTATTCCCTTTGGAGCAGCAATTTGTCTGCACTCAACCTTTCCCTGTTGGTGCTCTGAATCAGACACGCTTTCCCTAAACCCCTAGAGCTAATAGTCCTGGTAATCTTTGCCCTTCACAAATGAATCTTTTGTGCTGTACTTGGCTTGCTGTCTTTCTTTCCCTTTCATTCTTTTTCTTTCTTTCTTTCTTTCTTTTTTTTTTAAAGGAACAATAAGCACAAACAGCTTAGGAGAAAAGGGAGAGGTAGTGGTGAAGAACCATGACTCTGGTTGGTCAACCGTGATGACACAGTTTATGGGTTTGGAGTACTTTGTTGTCAAGGGATGCAGGGCAGGATCACCTCCTAAGGAAATTATGTGGTCACATGACTAAGAGTAAAGGATGAGAGAACCCCTGAGGTTTCTGCTGCTAAACAATGACCAAGTTCACTGGTGTTCTCAGGTGCTTGGGGGAGAATAGGCCCTCATTGTTAGGCAGCATCAGCACCTACCTTTGTTTCTGTTTTCCCTTGCATTAACACTATCTTGTCAATCTGAAGACAGAATGTCATAGAACAGAACCACTGATGGATATTTAACTAGTCAAGGCACTCAAACTGGTTGTTCTTTTAATACATTTCTCTGTACAATTATTCTCTACTAGGTATACAAGTAACTGAAATTTTTACCAGATACCATGCTTCATGAAGTCCAGCTTAACCCTTCATTGAATAGTTAGTTGTATGTAATTGTCTTTATATTATGATATGTTGAAACCTAAGACTTGACAAATTAAACTTGACAAGATATAAACACTACCATCCTGGTGTGGTGCTGTGGGTTAGTGCGCTGGACTGCAAAGTTGGTTTGAACCTCAAGGTTGGTGGTTGCAACTCACCAGCCGATCCTTGGCAACCCTATAAACATTCACTATGGGTGGGAATAGACTCGATGGCACTTAACAACAATAGCAATTCTAGGTATAATTGAGATATAATATGCAAGTGTATCTATTCATATTCTATAGCTTGATGAATTCACATGCATATCTACACTCATGTAACTCCCATCCAGATTAAGATGTTGAACATTCCTAGCAATTCAAAAGACTGCCTTCTGCCCCTTTCTAGTTAATATCCACACCCAGCCCTGACGAACACTATTGTTGAACTTTATGTAAATGAAAAATAATGATAATGGGACTTCATATTTTGGATCTGTGTTCTTTCTTCAAAATTATGTCTATGACCTTCATCCATGTTTTTGCATTCTTATCTATGGTTACATAATAATTTATTAAGGAGCTTTGGTAGCATAGTGGTTACGAATCGGGCTGTGAGGCACAAGGTCATCAGTTCGAAACTACCAGCTGTTCCGTGGGAGAAAGATGAGGTGATCTGCTCCCGTAAAGATTTACAGCCTCGGAAACCCTGTACAGGGTCGCTATGAGTTGGAACCGACTCCACGGCACATAACAACAACAATAATAATCTATTGTGAACATACCTTATTATACATTTTACTATTGATTGATAATTGGATTGTTTCCATTTTGGAACTCCAAGAAAAATTCTTCTCCAAGTCTTTTGGTAGATACATACACTCAACTCTGGTGCATATGCCCGGAGTTTTAGAATTCTTAACTGATAGTGTAGACACATATATTTAGCTTTCAGAGATGTGACCAAATGTTCAATAATCTTTTTAAAAGTTATTAATGCAAATTTAATGTAGCTACAAAACAAATAGATTTAGAATATTCACATAACCCATGTTATTACACTAAAGGAAAACACCACTCTTGGTATTTGTTGATATGTACTCCCAAGCAATAAAAAAATCACAGTTAGCAAATTAGATGTTGGTTGAATGCCATTGTTCATAAATAGTTGTCCATCTGATTCAAAGAAATATTACCAGAAAGAGGATGTTGTTGTTGTTATGTGCCGTGGAGTCGGTTCCGACTCATAGCGACCCTGCACAGGGTTTCCGAGGCTCTTAATCTTTACGGGAGCAGAACGCCTCATCTTTCTCCCGCGGAACCTCTGGTAGTTTCGAACTGCTGACCTTATGGTTCGCAGCCCGATTCGTAACCACTACGCTACCAGAGCTCCTTAGAAAGAGGATAAAAGCTATTAATTAATCAGAATTAGCTGCACATCATTCAATTTAATCATCTTCATGATATAAGGTATAGTCAAAGACATGAAATACCTCTACTCCCTGAAATTGACGATTGAAACCTACAGTGAGAAGATTGCTGTGTCACATTGGAATGTACATGAAAACAAGGAGATGTGAAGAATTGGAAACAATAATGATAATGATAATTATAATGGTAACAATAATGCAAAACATTTAGTACATTATCACACATGTTGTTAGTCGCTGTTGAGCCAGCTTCGACTCATGGCAACTCCCAGACGTGTTCACAATCATTGGCATGCTTAAGTCCATTGTGACCACTGGGTTTCTTGAATACCTTCCAACATTGGGGGCTCATCTTCCAGCACTGCATCAAAAAATATTATGTTGTGATTCATAGGGTTTTCATTGGCTAATTTTCGAAAGCACATTGCCAGGGGTTTATTTCTGTTCCATCTTAGTCTGGAAGCCCACCAGTGATCCTGCCCACTGAAACTTATTCACCAGGGTGACCCTGCTGGTATTTGAAATACCCAGAATGTAGCTTCCATCACAGTAAGGCAAACAAACAGATGGGTGGTGGTTATCACACATAATCTTCAGGAAAAAACAAAACTACGGAGTTTGCCCTAATATTATTCCCATTAAAGATAATGAAACTGAGGCTTAGAAAGGCCAGACTTACCAAGGCAATTTCATTAGTAAGTGACCAAGACAGAGCTCCAAGTGTATTTAAAGTGCCCTGAGTTTTATTGAAGTTTCATTCTCTAGGTGAGATTGATGTGACACAATCTCTAGCTCCCTGCTTCTCTCAGGAGATCTGAATGATATCATTAGGCTCAAAACCCCAACCCTCTAATCACATAGTTAGTCTTTCTGGCATGACCAGCTCCCATTCTGAGTCATTCATTAGTAGAAACTATCTAGTGAACCACCTGGTTAGTATAAATTATCAGGTGTGATTTGAGGGTCCCACTATGAATCACAAACACTCTCTTATCATGTGGATGTCCAAGTATTTAGAGGCTATGAGGTTGTTCCCTAAGAACTGGGGACAAGGACAGCCAAATTCTTTCTTACACATTCCTCCAGTACCTGGTTTTGAATTTGAGAAAGATAAAAAGAAAAAGAAAAAGCCAGGCCCCTTTCCTTCCCTACTATAGATATAAATTAGTCCTAGAAATTCACTGACATTACAGAACATTTAAAGTAATTGGAAACAAGGAAAGTGTAGCCAATCATTGCCTTATTATGAGATGACAAACTAGCCATAGGGGGAAAAACTTATTAACAAGGTGCACATTTTTTGGCACTTCTAACCTCCCTACAGAATTGTAAAGAAAAATTAGATACCAGCTCAACCTGTTAAAGTCTGATAGTTTTCTTCCCTGTTCACTTTAGATACCCATTTCATCCTGTGTCTTCTCTGCTTTTGCCTCCTGCTCTGTCCTGCACTTCTACTTCTAGTGCCAATTATTTCTACAACCTGACCCCCTGGATCCGAAATGTTTCCATATTAAAGACACCTTTGGGTAGCCATCAGAACCAAATCTGAGAGATTTCACTCAAACTCCCACCCACCCCTGAACACACACACCACACACATACTTCTAAATACTTTCAATCTCATAGGCTGAGATCTCACTAAACCAAGATGGTTTTGTTAGGATGTCTCAAAGGCACTGTAGTGTTTGTTTTCTCAGTATCTTATGGTGATGCTTAACCTTGTTCATTAATGTAGAATGGTTGGACCTTGGACTTCAAGAGAATAGCGATTATGGACTAGTTTAGAAACTGCCTGATGATATTTCCTGACACATGGCTCATTGAGGAGGGCATCTTAGCAGATAATGCTCAGGAGTGTCATGCCCTTTGAATCAATGACTCAACCTGAGAAGTAGCACTTTAAAAAATGTTTGAAGGACCACTTGGCCTTTCTGTGCCCTGTGTGAGATGCTCCTGGATATGGGCAGGGATCCTGACCTTCTCAAGGGCTCAGTGTCCTCTTTCATTCTCTGCTTTCCAACCCCAGCAGTATTACTCATTTCCATTTTGCTTGACTGTAATATATATCTATTACTCCTCTGTTTTCAAATCATGAAATAGTGAAACATTTTGTCTATCAGCCATTATTAATATGGGAAGTACCCCTGAAAATGCAAAGCCAGGAAAATGGAAAGCTAATAAAATAGTTTAGGATTTAACCAGAGACAAAAAAGCGTGGGCACATGATATATAAATTTAACTTACATTCTAATTTTTTGCTTGCAAAACATGTTTATCTACATTTAATTTTTTATTGATTAATTTTAATTATAATCTTTAATTATGGCCTCATTTTTAATAGTTCACTTTTATTAAATTCGTATTACTGTTAGTCATTTTTCTAAATTCATAAATATGATACACTTTATTCAATATGTAGATTTCTTAATTGATGTCTTCTTTTTCTTATCTTCTGAAAAGCAGCAATATATCCATAAATATATTTATGTCTGTATCTCTGTTAGATTCCTTTTCCTTTAAGATGGCAATACAAGTCTATATCTTTGTTAGATTCCTTTTCCTTTAAGATGGTAATAACCCTACAATATGAATTCTTCTCCTTTGATTCCCACCCCCCACCCCCCCATGTGAGTTGGTTAGCTGAATCTTGGAGAATCCTTTAGTAGTTTTAGCTTTATAAGGTGAGGTAGGGTTGGCTTTTGGAAATGCTTAAATGTTATTTTGACATATTGTGGGTGGCAGTATCCTCTTCAAATGACACTCTCAAAGCCTGAATTTATATCAATGACAACTTTGCATTTATCTCAAAATTAAACAAAGTGACTTTTCCCCCATATTAGGCCTTCAATAATGTGGCTTCTTTTTATGCTAGTCTTCTCACTCAAAATGATAAAAGAAGCACATTGGAGACATTTGGAAGGTTCTTAACAAAGAAATTATTCCAAGTTGGCCGAGTTCTATAAATTTTGAGAGCCATTCACAATAAAAATAGACAGGCAACCATTGCAACTGTCTATAAAGTCGAATCCACAGTTTTGCTCAAATCATTCTTGATTTGCTATGCCCAAATCTACATGGTAAGAAACCATCCACTCACTTAGAGTCTTTATTTTAAAATATTGCACCTATTACACAGAAAAAAAAAATGTATCCATTCTATCAGTGAACTTCCTTAATTTTCCCATTTCCAGGAGGAACTACTACTCTGGCTTCTTTGACTTCAAAATTCTGAATTGTCACATTTGAGAATCACTCTTTTCTCACATTTTAAATGAATTCTAGGTCTCTGCTTGGACCAGCTTATTCTGCTTCGGCTGCAACTGGGGAGAGGAATAGGGCAGGGATGGGAAAATACAAAAGGGAATATGCTGCCACCATCAGCTCTTGTTTCTGCTGTTACATTGCTTTTACTTCATAACACATTTTGTGTCTTTTCAGAATGGTGGCAGGACTCAGACCATTACTGTTGCTGTGGGTTGTTGTTAAGTTCCATCAAGTCTATTCCGATTTATAGCGACCATGTGTAGGGTTTCCTAGGAGTGGCTGGTGAGTTTGAACCTCCAACCTTGAAGTTCAAACCGAACTTGAGGACTCCAGGTCATTACTACATTACACTTCTCCACCTCTTTCTGTATTAAGGAAAGCTTCAAAACAAATATTAAAGAGTTGCTTTGCTCTCAAGTAAAAATCTTAAGTCGGTTCTGAGAATCTGAGTCAAAATGATTCTCCCTACCATTCATCAGACTTTGCTGACATTCCTGTCCTTTAGGTATCTTCTTCTCTGTTCTTCTTTAGTCCATTCAACAAAAGATTCATAAATATTTTTAGCTACCAGAACTGCAAGTAAAAACCAGAATGGTCAAAATGTAAAAGACTGATATCAAATGGTACCAATGATATGAAACAACTAGAACTCTCATACACTGCTGGTTTGAATGCCTTGTTTTGATGGTTGCTTTTCCTTTGTATATATGTGTATGTATCAATGTTTCAATTCACCTTGATTTGGAATAAAAGAACTCTGGTTAATTATATCTTATTGTTTTCTTAATTAACTAATTATTTATGTTACTTGCTTTCCCACCCACAACCAACTATATTTTAAGGAATCTTGGTAGTGTAGTGGACTATGAGCTGGACTGTTAACTACAAGGCTAGTGATTTTAATCTATCTGTCACTTTGCAGGAAAAAGATGAGGCTTTCTGCTCCCCTAAAGATTTATACCCTTGGGAACCTTATACAGGGTTGCTATGAGTGGGAAGAACCGACTGGGTGGCACACAACTACCACCACCAATTATATTTATGACTCCTGGTGTGTGGTGTGGTGTTGTAGGATAGACACTGGACTACTAACTGCAAGGCTGGCAGTTCAAACCCATCAGCCATTCCTCTGAAACTCTACATAGGGTTGCTATGGTTAGAACCAACTCAGTGGCACTTAACACCAACAAACAAGTTGAAAATGAAACATACGTACTCTGCAAAATAATAAAAATGGTATCAATATGTGGTATATTTTGAGTAGTTGAAAGCTATTATCTTTGCACATAGACTTCTGAGAACTTGATTTTCAAAGGTAATGAAAAGTTTTGTTCAAGATTTGTGATGCTCCTTCTTTGGTATTGTCAATTTTATTTTCTGCAAGCTGTTTCAAGGGGTGCATTTTTAGAAACTCGAAAGTGTTGCTTCACTTTTTCTCTCTCATTTGTCAGGAAACACAGTCTTTAGTTTTACTAAGTGGTGTGGAGGGAGATTCAAGGACATGGAATACCTCTTAGGTTTTATCAGTTGGGTATTGTCTACATAGCTTTGTCAAAGAACAAGGCTTCTGAGTATGCTGAAACCAAAACAAGTCCTGTGGTCATCATTAGGGTTATTCATAAATGTTTCCTATTTTCCTTCCAAGCACCTGGTAGGATTGCCTTGATGTCAGGTGTGGTCATGTGACTTGCTTGAACCAATGACACATGAACTAAGAAATGTACGTTATCTATGGAATAAAGTTGTAAGAGCTAGTGCATAATTCACCACACTCCCTCTTTCCATTTCTCCAGTGACTAGTAATATCCCAGAATCAGTTGACCCATGATGGACATGTAGCATGAGCAATACATTAGACCTTTGTGGTTTTTGGGCACTGGGTTTTTTGTTTTTGTTTGTTACCACAAAATAATCCAGCTCATCCTGAATTTTACAGAAAAATCCAGTCATTGGTCATTGAAAGACCAATTTTATTAACATACCCAAACAATAGAACTTGAAACATCATGGAACACTGTGATTCCCAATAGACACATGGGACTGGAAAGACACCTGATGACTCAGAATCCTGAGGCACAGAGGGAAAAACATACTTCTTTGCCTGCCATTCTCTGCCAAACTCCTAAGCACAAGTGAATCATGGTTCTGTGACTCATAGTGTGAGTAGGGTCACAGAGAATCAATAAACCATTGCATTTCATATCAGGAGTCTGCCAGTTTCTCTGGTTGTTTGTGGTTGAGGACTGTTAGGACTTAGTGGCATTTTCTAGTAAACAACAGCTGTTTATTCTAATTCTAGCATGAGACTATTTAGATGCTTCCTAACTGCCCATGATAGGAAATGAAGCTGACCCATTCTAAAGTTTGTTGTTAACTGCTGTTGAATCCATCCCTGACTTATGGCGTTGCCTGACTCATGATGGTCCTATGCACAATGAATGAAATGAGGCACAATGAATGAAATGGCAGAACCATTGTGATCCCTAGTATTTGCATTGGCTTATTTTTAAAATTAGATCTCCAGCTCTTTCTTCCTAGTCTGGAAGCTCCAATGAAACCTGTTTACCCTTAAATGTAGCTGTTTAAATAGTAGACACTGTTACGATGCATTAGTACTTTCTAGCTCTTCCCTTCTGATTTGTTATTTTTAAGATTAAAAATGTAAAGTCTAGAGAAGTTAAAAGACCAGATGACATATACAGAGCACATAAATGGCAATGTTCAACGTGAAACCCAAGCCCTGATCACCAGCAAAGGACTCTTGACACTCTCTAAACAGAGGGTTTGTTTGGAACCAGAACAAAAAAAGGAAGTGGGTCATTTTAGAACTTGTTCTCAAAACAACATCTGCAAATATCCCTCAATGAGCCATGGTGGTTGTTTGTACCAGTGCCTGGTTGGAATGCTAAGAGAAAAATGAGAAAATTGGGGGGTTAGGGAAAGAAGGTAGAATATAATAGTGCAAGACATTTAGCTACAAACAACTTTACAACTCAAATTTCACCAGTTATAGTATAAAAGAGGACTCCTGGTGATACAGTGGTATAAACACTAGGCTACTAACAAGGAGATCAGCTGGTCAAACCCATCAGCCATTCTGAAGGAGAAAAGTGAGGAAGCCAGTCCTTACAAAAGTCTACTATCTTAGAAATCCTAAAGGGCAGTTCTGCTGTGTCCTGTAGGGTCATTATGAGTTGGAATTGACTCTATGGGAGTGAATTTATAGCATAAAAGTGTTGGGCTTCAGTTTCCAGTGGAGACCCACATTCATAGTGAAACCAAGATATGCTACTGCTTTTATCTCAGCCACTTCTAGTTATCACTGGGGAAACCATGCCAGAATGGAAAGTAGGAAGAGGTCAGGAACCTCCCAACAGATTGTAAGCATGAGGTCAGCCCTCAGGTCCTCAGAGATCTGCTGTAAATGATGAGTGGCCACAGTCACTGACTTAGATAAGAAGGATATTGACTGGCCTCCCCTCTGGTTATCAGTGATTCCATGTGCCAGAAGCTGCCTAAAAATGGAGGAATCGCTGAGGACCAGAGAGTTCTAGAGCACATCTCTGAAGGGGTGGCATCAGGTAATCCCATGCACCTCAGTGTTTTGCCTTTTTAACTCTTCCCAAAGTTTTTTGCCTTTCACCAAAAGTGTCATCTCTTTTCTCCTCTATTTTTGCTCACAGAGTAAAATGACAAAGGTTGGGAATCCCTGGGTAATACAAATGGTTAAGCATTGCACGACTAACTGAAAGTCTGTTGGTTCAAATCCACCATGAAGCATTCTTGAAGAAAGGCCTGGTGATCTGCTTTGATCGGCTATGTGGAGCACTATTCTACTCTGACACATGAGCTGGAATCAACGCTATACCCCTGGTGTTTAGTTTATTTTTATTTTTTAATTAAAAGTCACAAAAAATGTAATGAATGAAATAATATGGTACAGATAATCATTCATCTGGTCCAAACAGTTCTTACCTTAAAAACTGTAGGATTTCCTGCCTTTAATTTTTTTTTTTTTTAAACTGGCTGGAAGCATGGAGGGTGTCAAAGAGAAGGGGAAAAAAAAGGTTCCTACTGTGCCAGAGACCCTTAAGAAAAAGTGAAGGCATTTCACAAAATTAAAGATCAAACACCTGAGAAAGAAGTTTGCCTAAAAGATGCTTCAAAAAGCAAGGAGGAAGCTGATCTATAAAAAGCCAAGCACTATTACAAGGAATACAGGCAGATGTACAGAACTGATATTCGAATGGCTAGGATAGTAAAAAAAGCGGGCAACTTCTATGTACCTGGTGAGCCCAAGCTGGCATTTGTTATCAAGATCAGAGTCATCAGTGGTGTGAGCCCAAAGGTTTGAAAGGTGTTGCAGCTTCTTCACCTTCGCCAGATCTTCAATGGCACCTTTGTTAAGCTCAAGAAGGCTTCAATTCACATGCTGGGGATTGTGGAACCATATATTGCATGGGGGTACCTAAACCTGAAGTCAGTGAATGAATTGATCTACAAATGTAGTTATGGCAAAATCAACAAGTTAATTGCCCTGACAGATAACATGTTGATTGCATGCTCTCTTGGTAAATATGGGATCATCTGCATGGGGGATCTGGTTCATGAGATCTATACTGCGGGAAACATTTCAAAGAAGCAAATAACTTTCTGTGGCCCTTCAGATTATCTTCTTCTTGCAGTGAAATGACTAAAAAGCTCACCCATTTTGTAGAAGGTGGAGATACTGGCAATAGGAAAGAGGCTTATCAGAAGGATGAGCTAAGGTGTTTACCATGATTATTTTTGTAATCTTATCAGCTAAAATAAAACAGTAAATGTTCTCAAATTGAAAAAAATAAAGCAAAACTGTAGGATTTCCTAACTCTAGCACAGGTCCTGATTGTGTATGTATAAGTGTATATGTCTACTCTGCAATTCACTTTAATCAGAATAAGATAATGCCATGGATTTATTTTGACCAAGTGGCAGCATCGATGGACTCAAGCGTGACAACAATAGTGAGGTTGGCCTAGGATTGGGCAGTGTTTCATTCTGCTGTGCATAAGGTCGCTATGGGTTGGTACTGAATCGATGGCACCTAACAACAACAACAACATGGATTTATTTATTTTGATCATATTTATTTATTTGATTATTTACATAATATTACTTTTCCTTCCATCCACTTTCAATGATATTTAATGGTTCAAGAAGCAAAACGCAAAATGTAAATACTTGACTAATTAACAAAACTGGATCGGGTTAGTGTTTGGTGTAGGGGTGGTTTCAGGACCTCAAATGTCCTTATGATTGGCTTGTTCTTATTCTCTGAACTTGAATCCCTCTTATAAGACTCTAATGCTGGGCATTAAGCACCAGAGAAGTGCTGAAAGCATTAGATGAAATAGGTAACTTCTAAAATAGTGAGAAGTTGACTGGTTTCCCACATAGCTTCTCTGTCACATCTCTCTCTTGAAGGCTTTGTAATAGCATCTGTCACTGTAACCACAAACTTCCTTGAGCCAAGAAGTCCAACTTTTCCCAAGGAAGGTGATTTCTGGGGTGTGTCAACCTGATCTAGTGACCTATTTCACAACCTTGAACCTTCCAAACAAAGTTCACAACCTCAGTCTTGTTCAACATGGGCTAGATTGAAATTTAAAGAATAAAACTGTACCATTATCATAAAATAAACATAAATAAGACTCAATGAATTTTTGTAATTTCTACAGGCAGCTAGAGAGGGAGGGCACCAGAGCTTTTGAAATGAGGGAGAGTTAGGGCAATTAGAAGAGTTTGAGATCCCAGGGACAAAAATGGTTAATTCCAGAATGTGAGTATGGCTAATCGATTTTTAAGAACAGTGCTGTTATACTAACATTCAGCATAAAGATGTTTTCTATACAGTGTTACATGTCATTTCCTCCTCTCGCACTGTTATGGATTGAATGTGTCCCTCAAAAATATGTGTCAAGTTAACTAGGCCATGATTCTCAATATTATATAGCTATCCACCATTTTGTGGTCTGATGCGATTATTACATGTGTTGTAAACCCTCACCTCTAAAATGTTAATGAAGCAGGATTAGGGACAGTTATGTTGCTACAACAGGAGCTCTGGTAGCGTAGTGGTTACGAATCAGGCTATGAACCTCAAGGTCAGCAGTTCAAAACTACCAGCTGTTCTGTGGGAGAAAGATGAGGCTTTCTGCTCCTGTAAAGATTTACAGCCTCAGAAA
>NW_006408659.1:6564409-6577386 GCF_000296735.1 Chrysochloris asiatica | reverse complement strand
CTACCAGCTGTTCTGTGGGAGAAAGATGAGGCTTTCTGCTCCTGTAAAGATTTACAGCCTCAGAAACCCTGTACAGGGTCACTATGAGTCGGAACCGACTCCCACGGCACATAACCACCAACCACCATGTTGATACAACCAGATGCATTCTACAGGATTAGTTTGTATCTTGAGTCAATCTCTTCTGAGATATCAAGAGATTAAATAAGCTAGCAGTGATCAAAGGGACCTACTATCACCAGGAAAGAAAAGCTGGAAGTGACTTTTCTTTCTTGGTGACAGTTCTTATAACCAAGGGTCCCTGTGCTGTGAATCTCCTAGTTCCAGAGGAAACTTGATGTTAGGACACATGGAGATCAAGTTGACAGGGACCTTCCCTCAGATCTAGCAAAGAGAGAAAGCCTACCTCAAAAGTTAGTATCCTGAATTTGGACTTCTAGTCTCCCAAAATGTGAGGGAATAAATTTCTTTTTGCTAAAGCCATCCTCTAGCAGCACTAGATAACTAGAATACCCACTATTTTCCCGCCTCTTTAATACAATTGTGTTTCATACTTCCCTGCCTTAAACGAGTGACTTTTGAAGGAATATATCATATAGAATGGAGGGAAGTGAATTCCAGGGGTTATGAGAAAAGAAAGATAGAAAATTCACCAGAAGCAGAACACTGGCACAAAATGTGATGAGGAGAATGGTAACATCACTTTCTCATCTCCAGCCAAGGAATCTTAAAATAATTGGAGGAGAAGAGTAAAGGAGTTTGAATTTGAAACATCCTTTCAAAATGTGTGTAACACGTAAACTCTATCTTTGTGACAGGTTTTCTGGTGGTGGTGGTGCCGTTGAGACAGTTCAGACTTCCAGTGACCCTGTATAGGATTTCTGAGGCAGTAAAACTTTATAGGAGCAGAAATCCTTATCTTCTGTGGAGTGACTGGTAGATTCGAAAGTGTAAGTATTAACACTACCAGATCTCCTTTGCTGTTGTCATTAAGTGTCATCGAGTTGATTGCGACCCTGAATAGGGTTTCCAAGGAGCAACTGGTGAACTTGAACCGCTGACCTTGTGGTTCAAACCGACTTTGCAGTACAACAAAGTCCACACCAGGACTCCAGGTTTCCTTTAGGGGTTATCTAAGAGAAGATATAATTTTTGGTTTATGCTAAACCATAATTTCCTTTATTTTCAAAGGGCCAGTAGAATGCATAAAACAGCACAACAGAAAACACACTCATTGACCCTTCTGCAAACAAAGATAAAACCATAGTTTTCAAACTCAATTACCCTGTATATTTCTAACTCACCTTACTACTTTGCAAAATGTTAGGTTTGGATCCTGTGAACCTCTGGTGCACACAGTTTTATTTGAGTTTTATTTTGCTGTACAGTTATAAATTTTATTTGTTATATAGTTTGAAAACCTAACCCGGTGGGGTTTAAGTGCCACTTGTTTGACCTTTGGGGTTTGCAGATGAATGATAAAAATGTGTATGCTGGGTAATGTTAGCTGAAGGACTCAGGCTCCTAAATTAACTAAAGTCCTGAAAGTCATTCATAGAAGCTTTGTAATTGGTGGGGGGTTCTAGAGATGTACGACTAGGGAAGTTGGCAGGAGATATGAGTGCAGTAAAGTTTGTCATTAAGGATGTTAGCTTCTTTGTCAGATCTAGGTTCTAATCCTGGCTTTTATTCATCGTGTCCAGCATATTGCTTAACCTCTCTGAGTCCCAGTTTCCTCATCTGCAAAGGGGGATAATAATATCCAGTTGAATTTTGAGAGTGTAACAAAAATGCAATTGACACTCTATAATGTTGATTTTTGCCATTGATCTGGGCCCTGTTCATGGCTAATTGACATACAAGAGAATGAAACATTGCCTAGTTCTATGCCAATTTCATAATTGTTGGTATGTTTAAGTCCACTGTTGTGTGTATTTTGGGTTCCTTTCTACCTACAGGGCTTATCTTCCTGTGGTGGTGGTGTTGGTTATGTGCTATGCAGTTGGGTCCGACTCATAGCAACCTTGTACAGGGTTTCCGAGGCTGTAAATATTTATGGGAGCAGAAAGCCTCATCTTTCTCCCACGGAACAGCTGGTAGTATCTTCCAGTACTAGTTTGGAAATGATTCTGTTGTGATCCATGGACTTTTCATTGGTTCATTGTTAGAAGCAGATTTCCCAGCCTTTTTCCTAGTTGGTCTTAGTCTAGAAACTCTACTGAAACCTGTCCATCATGGTGACTCTCCTGGTATTTAAAATACAAGTAGCGTAGCTTCTAGTATCATAGCAACACACAAGACACCATAGCATGAGAAACTGACAAACAGGTGGTGGAATCAGTAACAGTTGCTGCTACTTTATGATTGATAATATAACTATTAATAATTAACGCAGGATTCTCATGTCAAGGTGAGAAAACTAGATGACTTGACCCAAGTTGTACATTTAATTAGTTGGAGCTGAAATGAAAGATCCCAACTCTGAATCTAGCTTTCATTCCATTGCTTTGTGTAATTTCTCAGAGCTCTTGCCAAGCTGCTGGTTCCATCCTAACCAGCATATCTGTATGGTTAACCTGGGAGAAAAGATGATGCAGATGGTGGTGACCAAATGGGTCTGTAGGGCAGTGGTTAAATAGGGACATGCTGTGTTGGTGAGCTCACCATGCAGTCTGTCTACGTTTCATCTTCTGCCCTTCCCCTCATAAACAAGCACTCTTACCTGGAAACTATGCACAGTCCTGTCCATGCTGCTCCACTGCCATTCAAGTAAATGTTTATCTTCCTTAGACCTCTACCTAGCATTTTGTAACGAAGGAGAATCATGAGAAGTAGTGGAAAGAATGGTGAGAAATGTAGTTTCTATTTCTGGCATAGGCATTCCAGTCAAGGGGATCTAAGAAGTCGCTTTCTGGACCACATTTTATTCCTCTAAAATGATGAGAGGATTGAATTCAGAAATCTCTATTGAATAAAAATTTCTGAATTTGTGAAAAGGGGTAAGTGAAGATATGCTAAGTATACATTTGTTGTTATTAAATACCACCAAGTCGGTTCCACTCATAGCGATCCTGTATAAGGTTCCCAAGGAACTGCCAGTGAGTTTGAACCACTGACCTTGTGACTTAAACTGACCTTGCTGTCCAGTCTACTTGAAATTTGATGTTATATGAAAATGGAGAAAAAGGCAGCATTGTAAGCTTTTTAAGCAAATTGAGATTTGTTCCATCAAAATAAGTCTGAAAATTCTATTGACTAGAGGGTTGTTTTTTTGTTTGTTTGTTTGTTTTGCTAGTCTCTAAAACACAATAATTATGCATACATTCTGTCTTTAAAATGGGTTTTGTGTAGCACAGAAATAATTCCCCCTGAAGAAGCTAGTCCCATGGTTTTTCAGCCTTGGCATTCTTAACATTTTGGGCCAGATTATTGCTGGTTATGGGACCTGCTCTGTGCATATTCTGTAGGATATTTGGCAGCGTTTGTGGTCTCTACATGCTAGATACTGATAGCACATCATCTTTTTCCTAGATGGGACCATAAAAAATATCTCCTGACATTTCCAAATACTCCATGGAGGAGGAGCTAAGTACATCACCTGGATGAGAACCACTACTTTAGGCACATGTAGTAGACAGCTTCAAAAATATTGTGGAAGAATGGAATTTAAAAGATAATGGAATTTTTCCAACAACTTTTGAACCCCCTATATGGTAATATGAGTGAACTGCTTCTCTCTGCCCAAATCAGTGTGTTTTCTAGTTGTAGTCATCAGGACAGGATAGAAAGTATGCAGTAGCAAACAAACTCCAGCTATTAATAGATTAGTGGAACAAGTTTATGCCTTGCTCCAGGGTAACTATCCCCCATGTGCTGATTGAATGATCAGGCTACTTCCGTTTGGGTTCTATCAAAACATGTGGATTCCTTGATTGCCAGGACATGAGAAAAAAGCACACCTACTCTTAGCCATAAGCTTTGGCCTAGAAGTAACACACCTTACTTACAATCATAAACCACTGATGGGAACTGATCACATGGCTTTCCCAATGGCAATGAGATTGAGAAATATTGAGGAGGATACAGAAGATTTGATGAACATCGTTATATCTACCACATCAAACAATTATGAACATTTGTGTCTTGGAGAGTTACCTGCAAGTGAGGGAGTTTAAGAGGAAATTTTTCATTTGTCATTTTTTTTTTTCAATTTGGCAGCAGCCAAAAATAACTAGAATAGGGAATGTTCTCAAATTTTTCTATGTGCTTTGTATTTTACTCTTTATTAAGTAGATGCTAATTCAAATATTAATGGAGTCCTGGTGTGGCACTGTGGGCTAATGCATCAGACTGTAAAGTCGTTTGAACTAAAAGGTCAGTGGTTCAAGCTCACCAGCTGCTCCTTGGGAACCCTATACAGAGTTGCTATGGGTTGGAATAGACTCAACGACACTTAACAACAACAACAATTTAAATATAATGAATAAATGATAATGAATAAAAAGACTGGAAAATAACTGATTTATTTGAATTATGGTACTGGCAAAGAGGATTGAAAGTACCATGGGCTGCCTGAAGAACTAGCAAATCTGTCTTGGAAGAAGTACAACCAGAAGGCCCCTTAGAAGCAAAGATGACAAGACTTTGACGCACATACTTTGGAGGGACAGTTCCTGGAAAAGGACATCATGTTTGATAAAGTAGAGGATCAGTGAAAAAGAGGAAGCCTCCTAACAAGATGAATTGACACATTGACTGCAACAGTGGGTTCAAATGTAACAATAATTGTGAGGATAGCACAAGACCAGGCAGTATGTCATTCTGTTATTCACCTAACAACAGCCATTCAAATAACATCATAATGATATTTCAGTTGGGCAAAAATACTTTATGCTTTTTTCCTCAAATAAAAGTCTCTTGAAGTCCAGGAGTCCTGGTGTGGTGCTGTGGGTTAATGCGCTGGACTTCAATGTCCATTTGAACCGCAGGGTCAGTGATTCAAGCTCAACAGCAGTTCTTCGGAAACCCTATACAGGGTGGGAACCTGTAGGGCACTTAACAACAACAAAGAATTGAAGACCAGAATATAAAACAATGATAAGTCGATCTGATTTAGTTGAAGTGTTTTCCCAAGCTCTGGTAGTGTAGTGGTTACGAGTTGGGCTGCTAACCTCAAGGTCAGCAGTTGGAAACTACCAGCTATTCTGTGAGAGAAAGATGAGGCTATCAGCACTTGTAAAGATTTACAGCTTCAAAAACCCTATACAGGGTTGATTCCATGGCACATAACCAACCAAACACACAGTGGCCCAATGGCCCATTGGACATAGTTTTCAAATATTTGATCTACAAAATTTTAAGCCACTTGCCCTGAATGAATACAACCTATCTGATCTAGCTGTGACATCTGTTACATTTGCATTGGGGAGCAGATATTTGAGCATCCCTTCCCAGAAGAGAGGACTAATTTCTCTCTGAGTCTCTGTCAGTAAAATTGATAGACTGTTAACTTGTGGCTGTAACTAGCAGTTACTTGTGGCTGTCAGGACAGTAGAGCAGGCCACTGCTCATCCAGACAGCATTGCCTCACTTCCCAAACCTCACCCCATCCATTGCCGCCTCTTCTTAACTGCACCATGGGTCTTACTTCCTTTAGTTATATCTTCAGCTTTCAGCATAAGATGCCTAGATTGGCACTGATTAGTTTCCAGGCTTTAGCACACTGGTTGTTATTGTTAAGTGCCATAAATTTGGTTTTAACTCAGTGTGACCCTGTATAGGGTTCCAAGACTAAATGTTGGATGACTTAGAAAGCCTCATCTTCCTTCTGCAGTGCAGCTTGTGGATGTAAACCACTGACCCTGTGGTTCGCAGTCCATTGCTTATCCCATGGAGCCACCTTGCTCTCAGAAAACTGGGGGACCCCCTCAAAAACTCAGACTTCATTCTACTTTTGAGTGGTCGAGGCAGGCTCGTGAGACCAGGTGGAAGTAAATCCTCCTTAAATCTCTAAGACGCGTTCCTGACCCAGGTCAAATATCCATCATTAGCTGGATCTTTTGGGGGTTGACTCAGACCTTGTGATCCTTCTCTTTTGGGTCAGCACTAGCAACAACATCATTTATAATCATTAAATTAAAGAAAAAGTAAAGCCACTTGTTTGCTATTGAATATAGGTAGTTTCTTTTCACTAATACTGAAGTTAAAGTATCTTAGAGTTGAAGATGAGTTTATATGCTGAGGCAGTATATTATAATATGAAAAATTATAGAATAGAAATCATTGTAATTATTTATTCCAACTAAGAATGAGATTATAGACTCTGGAACCAGACTATCTTTGTTCAAGACATTGATTTAACAGGCTGTCTGAATTTGAATTCTATGGTCTTCGTTAGCCCATTTGGAAAATTAAAATAATGATAGTATTTACCTCACTGGGTTATAATAATAAGTCTTAAAAGTATTTAAAAGGTTAATTGTAAGGCATTTAAAAAGTGCTTAGTACATAGTTGTTGTTGTTGTTGTTATGTGCTGTGGAGTCGGAACCGACTCATAGCGACCCTGTACAGGGTTTCCGAGGGTGTAAATCTTTACGGGAGTAGAAAGCCTCATCTTTCTCCCGCGGAGCAGCTAGTACATAGTATTGCTATAAAAAAGTATTGCTAAAATAAATAGGAAGATTTGTTGTTTTGTTGTGTGTCGTTGAGTTGGTTCAGATTAACCAGCTGCTCCTTGGAAATCCTATACAGGGTCACTATGAGTTGGGACCTACTCAATGGAACTTGACAACAATAACAACAACATAGGGTTTCTAAGACTTGCTTAGTAGGTTTGAACTGTTGACCCTGTGGTTGCTAGTCCAGTGTTTATTCTACACCAACACTTCAGGTCTCAGATAGGTGGCTAGATACAGATGTCATCTACTGAATCCGCCCATGGCCTATGAAAAGATGGCCTAACATCATCATAACCTGAGACAATTTACATACCTTCTTTCTCACCAAATGTTTATGTGTATGTGTATATATACGTACATATATATGTCTCCATTGATTATTCTAACAATATCATAATTATCAAACTCTTTCTTTCTGGAAAAGGGAAAGCTCTTCTGAACAATGGAATATCAACAAGAATACTCATTTTAAGTGTTAAGGTTAGCAAATAACCGTGCTTTACAAGGATTTTCTGGCTTGTCTTAGTTATATTTCTGAAATCAATCTGAGCTTTTTGTTGAGAATTCTTCAGGGTATAGCAGGCATCTTATGTAGAACAGTGTTGTGCTTTAATGGAAGTATCTAGAGATAACTAAGGTATCTATAAAAAGCCATATTGTTAGATACCATTGAGTCAGTTCCAATTCATAGCAACCCTGTATAGGGTTTCCAAGGAGGGTCTGGTGGATTTGAACCACTGAGTATGTAGTTGAAAGTGACCTTGCCATACAGTGCTTATCGTGCAGTGCCACATTAGGACTCCATAAGTATCTATCTATCTATCTACACACAGTGAGTGTGACAGCTCCATAGAGAAGCACTGGACTATGAACCACAAGGTCCATAGTATAAGCCCACCAGCCACTCTGTGGGAGAAAGATGAGGCTTTCTACTCCCACAAAGATTTAAAGCCTCAGAAACCCTATGTAGGGATGTTATGAGATGGAATCAACTCGATGGCACTTAACAACCATAATACACACACACATTTGGTGAGAAAGAGGATATATGTCCATATTCTCAAAATTATGATGATGATAACAGGCCTCATAGGCCCTGTACAGTTCCAGCAAATGACATCACTAGGTCCCTGGGTTAAAGGTGTGTACAACATAGAAAAAAGGTTTATTTATTTTTTACAATCCCTTCTGTCTTCTGAAGAAGCCCTGGTAGGGTGGTGGTTAAGCATGCTGTTGTTAACTAAAAGGGGGGTAGCTTTCCACAGGTGATAGATGTGGCAGTCAGTCAACTTCCAGAAAGATTAGAGCCTTGGGAACACTGTGCTGCATTTCTAAACTGAACAACAGCTGCTATGAGTTGGAATGACAAAGGACTATACTTATGAAATCTATATGCTGAGAAAATAATCCCAGAAGCTGGATTATATGAAGAACAATGTGGCATCAGGATTGGAGGAAGACACATTAACAACCTGTAATATGCAGATCTTACAACTTTGCTTTCTGGAAGAGAAGAGGATTTGAAATACTTACTGATGAAGGTCAAAGACCACAACTTTCAGTATGGGGCATCTCAATGTAAAGAAAACAAACATTCTCACAACTGGACCAGTAAATAACATCATAATAAATAGAGAAAAGATTGATGTGTCAAAGACTTCATTTTGGTTGGATCCACTATCAACACTCATGGAAGCAGCAGTCAAGAAATCAAATGATGTATTGCATTGGGGAAATCTGCTGTACAAGACCTCTTTAAAGTGTTGAAGGACAAAGATGTCAGTCTGAGGGCTAAAATGTGCCTAATCCAAGCCATGGTGTTTTCAATAGCCTCATATGCATGTGAAAGTTGGACAGTGAATAAGGAAGATCATAGAAGAATTGATGCATTTGAGTTACAGTGTTGGAGAAGAAGATTAAAAGTACCATGGACTGCCAGAAGAACAAAGAAAACTGTTGGATGAAGAAATGCCAGACTGTTCCTTGGAAGACAGGATGGCGAGTCTTCATCTCTCATACTTTGGACATGCTATAAGTAGGGACCAGTCTCTGGAGAAGGACATCATGCTTGGTAAAGTGGAGAGTCAGCGAAAAAGAGGAAGACCTCAAAGGAGATGGGTTGGCACCATGGCAGCAGCAATGGGCTCATGCATAACAACAATTGAGAGGATGGAGTAGGACCAGGCAGTGTTTATTTCTGTTATGCATAAGGTTGTTATGAGTCAGAACCAACTTGATGGCACCTAACAACAACAACAAGAAGGGTATGGGAATGGAGGGAGTGTTCTCTGTAGCCAGAGACTTATTTGTTTCCTGAATCAGGGATTGGTGATTGCATTCAATTTTGGAGCTATCATCAATTTCTGTTCATAAAGAAGGAAAGCCAGTTAAATTTGGGAGGTGGCAGGAGGTAGAAATTTCTGGGTCAAAGAACTACCAGCCTAAAGTCTGGGATGTTGGGGGTTGGGGAGAACTGTGTTCAGGAGTGCTATTCAAATAAGGCCACATTTCTTTTCCTTTTCCTTTTTTTTTTTTAAAGACTTATATTGTGAATTGGGTGAAGGCTTGCAGAGCAGATCATCAGTTTCCATTCAACAATTCCTACTCATGTTGTTTCATTTTACTGATTGCAATCCCTCCAGTGCAACATCACCCACCCTATTTCCATCCTGTGCCTCCTGCCTCCATTCTTCTGTCGTTCCTACCCCACGGCACACTAATTGTTGACCACTGTCAGAAAAACAAATCATTGTGATCCACAGATGTAAGCACTATTCTTTTTTATGAATGAAACTATACAAGGGAACTTTAAAAAGTTCATGGGAAAATTTCATTGTCTTTTTATTCCATTTTCCCATGAACTTTTTGAACACCTCTCATACATTTTTAACGTAACCATTAAAAAACAATTTTATTGAAAGAGATTCTGGCAAATATTTCAAAGTTTCTGTCTGTTGTGGGTTAAATTGTGCCTCCTAACCACCCACCGCCACCACCACCAAATCAAAAGTATGTTAAAGTCCTAACTCAGCTACCTGTGCATGTGACCTGGTTCAGAAATAAAGTTTTTGCAAATATAAGCAAGTTGGGTTATCTTAGATTGTTGTTGTTTGTTGTTATGTGCCGTGGAGTCGGTTCCTACTTATAGCGACCCTACACAGGCTTTCCGAGGCTGTAAATCTTTACGGGAGCAGACCGCCTCATCTTTCTCCCTCGGAGCGGCTGGTAGTTTCGAACTGCTGACCTTGCAGCTCGAAGCCCGATTCGTAACCACTATGCTACCAGAGCTCCTTGTTTATCTTAGTTTAGGATGGATTTTTAAATGTATTGACCAGTGTCTTTACAAAGAGAGATTTGAACGCACACAAAGAGAAGAAAACTCTGTGAAGATGATGGCAAACATTGGAGTGATGCAGCTACAACCAAGGAAATACCAAGCATTGCCAGCAACCACCAAAAACTAGAAAAAGGCAAGGAAGGATTGTTTCCTAGAACATTCAAAGGGAGATTTACTCTGCCAACTCCTTGATTTCGAACTTCTGGCCTCCAAAACTGTGAGAGAATCCATCTATGTTTTTGTTTTTTTATAAGCCACCCAGTATGTATTAATTTGTTACAAATCCCTGAGGAAATGAATACACAAGTCATAGCTAGATTTTGCAGGATTTGGGGCATGATTTTGGCTTGTTTCATACATCTAGAATCTATAAATTCACTTCTAAGAAAAACACAATTAGTTACCTTTATGCGCATTACTATTCCTGCCTCTGATTGTGTTCATTTCCCACTTTTTAATTGTCATGATCTGTTTAATATTTGCAGTAAGCCTTCACAATTTACTTTTTTGTCCCATAGTCTACTAATGGCCATCATTGATAAATACTTGGAGAAGTTTCCATATCTACTGCTGGAGTACCTAAACTTGTCAATGACCTTGTCTGGAACCCAATCTATACAACAAACTTTACAGCATCCTTTAGTACCAAAACTTACTTTTCAACATTCCAAAGTTGGCTCCTAATCATGTAATTTCTGGTGTGTTAGAACAGAACCGTGCTCCATAGGGTTCTCAGTGTCTGATTTTTGGTACATCACTCATCCTTTCTTACAAGACACCTCGGGGTAGACTTGAATCTCCAAACTTTGTTTAGCAACTGAACTGTTAGCTCTTTAAACCATTAACATCCAGTACTCACTAAGGGATTGCACTCACATGTAGCATAGACGAGGAGAAACACTGCCACCATTGTGGCCTTAGCAGGAAGTCTCCAAAGGGTTAATCATGTACCATTTCATTGACTCAGCCTTTCACTGTGCCTGATTAACTGGTGTTAAGTTTGTCCCTCACCTCTGAAGGGACATAGCACTAGATTAGCTTAGATACTCAGCCAGGCAGCAATTCAGTATGGGTCTAAGAAAAGCTACATTGTCTATATAGGAAATGACCCCAGCTTAGAAGCATTTTATCACAAAGTGTGTATGGATGTTTGAAAAATCCCTCATTAACACACATTCTCAGACTCCTTCCTCTTTCTCTTCTCTTAAACACCTCTTCCCTACCTCAAATTGGAAAGTGCCTTTTAGCTGGTGAATGCCTTCCACAATCTAAAACAATTTATCATCTACTAGATGATGTCAGTGGACTGATAAGCAGGCTGTTCTTAGTATCATGCTGATAGCAGGCTTTAACTATGCTTTTCTGGGATTGTTGATAACTGAACTTTGGATATGAAGAGGGTAAGTGAAGTCTTTTATTTATTTATTTTCTTTAAAACAGTATTGTTGTATTTTTTTCTTCTTTCTTTTCTTCTGTTATACAGTTTGCCATTCTAATCACAGTTTCTGTTTATTCATTTATCTGAAATGTTTTGGAACTACTACTATGTACCCCACAACCCATCTGTCATATTGTGGTGGTAGCTTCTTACTCTGATACTGGAAGCTATGCCACCAATGCTTCAAATACCCTTGGTGAGCAGGGTTCAATGGATCCTCCAATGATAGTTCTATAGATCACAACAATGCAGTTGGCTATAAAACAGGAAGATGAGCCTCCTAGTATCCACAGCAATGAATTCAAGCATATCAATCATAGTAAAGATTGGGCAGAACTGTGCTAATTTTTATTTTATTGCATAAGGGTATCACCATGAGTCAGAGTCAACTCCACAGCAACTAACCCTAACTGTGTACCAGACACTGTCATAGTTTAAAGGTCACTGGTGGAGGGATCCTAGCAGAAATACAGCCAAGCACAATAAAGAATTAGACATGATTTTGAGTTTTGATTCATGTTTTTCTCCCACTGTATTCAGGACCTTCCAGTGTAGTGCTGTAGGATCGTCTCTGGATTGCAACCCACAAGGTTGGCAATTTAAAGCTATCAGCTGCTCCTTGGAAACCCTATATAAAGTCTCTATGAATCAGAACTGACTTGACAGCACTTAACAACAATATGATCCTTTTCAGAGAAGTTGGTAGTGCTAACCAGGTACCATCTTGTTCTGGCTTCAGGGTCATGGGGACTGATGTTTGCATGTTCCGTTAGTCCACTGAATTAATTGTTTCCACACATCTTTGATTTCCACCACTCTTCTTTCCTTCGGCCGGGGTTGGGGTTTTGGTTGCCCTTTTTTTGCTTTTTACTTAAAATTCCTTAACCACCACCACCACCACCCCCCACCTCACCCCCACCCCCCAGATTTACTGGTCAAACAGAGACAGGTGGGATCTCTGAGACCATGGCCCTTAGTCACCACCATTTAGGTCTAGAAATGAATTCACCATGGCTCAATCATTAGACTAACAATAGATGGGTCTATAAGGGGAACAGCATCACTAGTAAGATATGTACACCTGAGAATAATCAGTTATTTGAGATCAAAAGAGCACATTTACCCAAGGGCAAACTCATGAGGTTAGGAAAGATGGAGAAATGAAAACAGGAAACACAGGGAAGAAGTGGGATAAGTGATTTTACATTGTGGAGATTGCAATTAAGGGGACAAAACAAAATACATATGGGTTGTTGAATATAAAACTGATCTGCTAGGTAAACCTCCACCCAATTCAAAATAAAAAGTTGAAAAAAAAATAAGAGTGATAGGACTTCTAACAAGATGACAGACTAGGCAGACACGCTACCAAGACCCTCTACAACAAAGATATGGAAAACCAAATAAAAAAGATGAAGATGATAGTCCTAGAAACTTGACCTTCAGAGGAAGAGATAGAGAAATGGATTGAATGTTTATGAGAAAAAGAAGTTGAACAGGTGTGGGGGAAAAAAAAAAAAAAAA
>NW_006408659.1:6550439-6560070 GCF_000296735.1 Chrysochloris asiatica | reverse complement strand
TTGACAGTGCCATTGAACTTGCCATGGGTGGAATCATACTGGAACATATATACCATGTAGTTGAGGTCAATGAAGGGGTCGTTGATGGCAACAACATCTACTTTGCCAGAGTTAAAAGCAGCCCTGGTGACTAGGCGCCCAATACGGCCAAATCCGTTGACTCCGACCTTCACCATCTTGTCTCAGGGATGCGGCTGGTACTGCAAGAGAAGCTGCGGCTGCCTGTCGAACGGGGAGGAGCAGAGAGCCCCATTTCATTTTTGAAACTTTCTAATTTTCCTAGATTCATACTTCATCCATTCCATGTTCTGATTATTAATGGATGTTTAAAGCTATTTGTCTTCATTCTGAATTGTGCCCATCAGCAAATTAAGGTCCTGAGGGCTTTACTCCCAAGGGCTTTACTCCATTCACGTCAATACTGTCAACTTTACTTTGAGGAGGCAGCTCTTCCCCAGTTGCATTTTGAGTGCCTCCCAACCTGAGGGGCTCATTTTCCAGCACTATATATGACAGTGTTTCTCTGCTATTCATAAGGTTTTCAGTGACTATTCTAAAGTAGTTCATGTCTCCTTCTTCCTACTTTGTCTTAGTCTGGAAGCTGTCCACCATGGGTGATCCTGGTGGTATTTAAAACACCTGTGGCATAGCTTCCAAAATTATAACAACTCACAAGCCACCACAGTATTACAAACTGACAGATGAGTGGTAGATCCCAGTAAAATTAAATCCTTGACAACTTCAATATTTTCTCCATTTGTCATGATGTTACTGGTCCAGTTGTAAGGATTTTTGTATTCTTTACATTAAGGTTCAATCCATTCTGAAGGCTGTAGTCTTTGATTTTCATCAGTAACTGCTTCAAGTACTCTAAAGCAAGGTTTTGGCATCTGCATATTGTAGGTTATTAGTGAGACTTCCTCCAATCTTGTTGCCATATTCTTCTTTATATTGTCCAGCTTCCCAGGTTATTTGTTCTGCATATAGATTTAAAAATTATTTTTGAAAGGATACAACCCTGATGCACACCTTTCCTGATTTTATACCATGTAGTTTTCCTTTGATCTGTTTTAACAACTGCCTGTTTGTCAATTAAGTTTTCTAGAATTCACATTATTCCAAATGTTATCTATAATTTGTTATGATTCGCAGTTGAATGCCTCTGTATAGTCAGTAAAACAGAGGTAAACATCTTTCTGATATTCTCTGCTTCCAGTAAAAATCCATCTAATATCAGCAATGATATCCCTCATTCCATGTTCTTTTCTGAATCCATCTTAAAATTCTGGTAATTACCTGTTAATGAGCTGCTACAACTATTTTTGAATTATCTTCAGCAAAATTGACATGCCTGTAATATTAAGGATTTTTTTTTTCAATAATTTCTGCATTTTGTTTCATCACCTCTTTTTGGAATGGGTACAAATACGGACCTTTTCCACTTGATTGGTTAGCTAGCTAGCTGTCTTTCAAATTTCCTTACCTAGATGCGTGAGCACTTCCAGTATCTAATCTGTTTGTTGAAACATCTCAATTGGTGTTCTATCAATTCCTGCTGCCTGTTTTTCACCAGTGCCTTCAGTGCAGCTTGAGTCTTTTAGTTTCTCTGATTTGTATTATGAAAGATATTATTTAAAAATATTTTATGTCATGAATTTTTGTTACATATAAGATTTTTCTATGTTATTTATTTATTTATTGTCTTTTAATTTGAAGCTTGGGGTAATTTCCCCTAAAGTCTTAAGAAGACTGTGACCTTTACAGTGACAGACATTTTAGAGTAAATTCTGAATTTTAAGATAATATTAATTCAAGGTCCAGGAGTCAGTGCAACAAGATTGCCTTGGTTTTCTAGTCGGCCAGTAGTATTCTTCAGCAGAAACTTTTTATGATGAGTTGATGCAAAAACACTGGAAATAATGACAGCACATACAGTCACAAAAGAATTGAAATATCTGGGACTATAATGCTATTGTATTTATATTTCCTTCCTCAATGAGCACAATTAGTGAAATTAGTGAATTGTTATCCAATTTCATTACCTGGTATCCTCCTGAGATCTTTTATTGTTTTACCCTCTCTGTAGCCCCATTTTAAAGCAATCATAATCAGAAAGATCAATTTACTTGAAACAAGTATGTAACTTGCTTCAAAACTGAAATGTAATTGGTTATTGGGTTGTCAGTCTTGTCCATTTGTGTGGCTGCAATTTTCACTATTAAGGGTTCACTGTTAAAGTAGCTTCTGTCTTTGTACATTAGGACGTATAGTTCTTATTTACTATTCTTGAGGGAAACTGCCTGGTGCTTACTGAATTCTCTAACACAACCATTGTGGGTTCTTGGTGTCCTGCAGTCATCAAACTGCCTTCTTGGGAAACAGCCAGCCATGCCCCCAAATAATAGAAAAGCCAGATTCCAGAGCTTATAGTATAAATGCTAAAAAGAATGAAACACATTATATTTAAGGAGAAAAATACCCTTTGGGCTTTTTCCCTGGAAACTTTAGAAGTAATTGCCAAATTAAACCAACAACCTTACAAACAAACAGGTCCACCTCTGGAGATGTCATGTAAATTACAGTATACTGAAGAGAACATGTCGTTAGCCAAATGCACGATTTCTCCCCATAGCACACTTGATTCTTCTATTTAAAAGCAGTAGCTTACATACAATCCTGAACCCTGGAGTTTGTTTTATTAAGGAATGCTTGGAACGAAACAGTTGCTCCATTATTTTCTTTAAATTGTCAGCAGGTGACCTTCAAAAGACATGGGGACTCAATTAAAAAAATGCATGCAAAGCTAAAAAATATTACACTATTATAGAAGTTCATTCTGGTCTCCTTCCTTCTATCTCTGACTGCTTATTTCAGTTTCTCTATTGTTATTTCCCATCTCTTACATCTGATGACTGACTTCCTTTCTGATTTTTCCTAATTCAATTCATGAAATGTTTCTTGGCACCATAACATTTCAGGTGACAGTGTAACACAAATAGGATCTCTCTTCAAGTTTCTCCCTCCTATCTAGCTGGCCTGTGAAAAATAACATTAACCCATACACTGAAGACCAAGTGACTTTTGCATAACTGGTCCATCAAGAATGTGATTGACTTGGCCTTGTTTTATGAATTTTGGGATAATTTTTATGATGTTATGGAAGGACTTGTTACAGTATTCCTGCTTTCACTTGCAGAAGAGTGATAGAATGAGGAAAATGTGCACAGAAAGGAGGAGACATAACTGGGAAACCTGAGTAGTTACAACATGGTCAACTTGCCAAATGAGTACTGTTGTTCACAGCTTTATACTACAGTCAAGGAGATCTGGACTCCACCCAATGATACATAAATAAATGATAGTTGGAAGGCATCCAGAATTGAGGTCAGAGCGATCTCACCATATGGATGAGGAAGTTAATTTCTCATAGGAACCCTGGTATAATCCTAGGGTTTGTTACTTAAAAGGTAGTTGAGTGTTTTCTAACCCCAAAGTCTAGTTTGCTGTTTTCATCACTAGTAATAAATGATGTCTGTGGAAGCAGCTTCATGGATTCTCCTGTGTCAGTGTTGGAAGGCTAAAAACATGTGCTAACCATCTATGGTCTACTCAGTAACATACTGTAAGTCTGTCATCCACAAATTAGTTGGTTCAGTAAAGTGGCAGCGTGAATTTTTTTTTTTTTTGTAACATGTAACATCACCTAGATTAATAAATTGATATGAATATTAATCATAGATATTTTTTCTCTGTTACTATTAAGTTGAACTTGTAAAAATGTTGAGGGTGAAGACTGTACACTGCTAGCCAAGCACTTGAAGATTTTAGACTGTTTTTTCCATCTAATGTCTTTTCTTCCCAAACTGAAAACTCTTACTTCTTTGGCTGTTCTCATAAAGAAGCTCGTTGTCCAGTTTAATAGCTCTTCTCTGATTGTCTCCATGCCAGTTCTCAGTTTTCTTGAACTATAATGACCAAATGATACACATGACTCCAGGTATGGGGAAACCACATTTCCATTACAGGAAGGATAAAGTTTTTGCTCCCTTTCCAATGCTCTTTCTGATCCTTTCAGAATTCTGTAGCCTCACCACAAGAACGCATTGTGCTTATTTCGTGAAGTCTGTACTATGACTCTTTTCTGAGTCATAATTGTTCAGAGAAATTTGAGAGTAAGGTATATGTCTACCCTTTGTATATCTAACTTTTGTTGCTACTGAAACATTTGGTAATTACCAGGGATCTTTCACACAGAAAAACCTCAACCTATTGATCCCAGATTTATTTTCTCCTGTACAATGTTCTTATTTTAAGTGAATCATTTTTTCCTTTGCTAGCATTTAGTCTACTTGATGGTCATGAAAAATAAAGAGTAAGATTTCAACGTGGGAAATACTTTATAGATTGCCTGTAAGTCAAAACTTTTCAAGTAAGCACATTTAATGCACTTTCCCCCATTTGTAATTTGACATGAAATGACTAATAATTCCATTAGACATATGATTACTATATGTTTAATTGTTCCAATAGAGACAGAAATGGGAGGTAGAAAACATGATGTTTGGTTCTGATGAAATCTGCTCAAGAGCATAGTAAGCTGTGTTTTAAAGCATCCGCTTCACTATCAGTCAGAGAAAATTAATTGTTTTTAATTGTGATAAATAAATATGGTATAAAACATTTGCCATTTTTGCTTGTACAATTTACTGACATTAAGTATGTTCATCATGTTGTACAACCATCACCAGTATCCATTTCAAAAATTTCCCATTATTCATCACAGAATCTCAGTGTTTCCTAAGCAATGAATTTCCCTTTTTCCCTTCCTTTCATTTGCCCCAGGTAACCACTAAGACATTTTGGTTTCTGTGTATTTGCTTATTCTAGACATTGTCAAAGACATTTATTAACATTGTGAAATTAACAGTGTTAAGCCTTGTGGGGTCTATTTGGAGTCCTTTGAGAAAAAGGAGCTATTAGATTTAATCGATCACATTATCAAAGGAATGGGTCAAAAGAAGTTTAAGGCAGTATCACACACTAGTTAGGAGGAAGGATTTCTGGACTCAGACTTAACTTAGAACATGACTTTACCACATATTGGCTGAGAAACCTTGATTAAGTACACTGCTCCTTTAAAGTCTCAATTATCACATCACTATCTGGTATGGCACTGTAGGATAAGCAGTGGACCACAAGGCCAGTTTGAACAGCAAGGTCAGTTGCTGCTCCCTGGAAGCACTATACAAGGTTGATATGAGTTGGAATCAATCTAATGGCACTTAAAAACAATAACAACAATCTTGGAGGAAGTGGCAGTACCATCTCATACGGTTGTCATGATGATTAAAAGGAGAATATGTGCAAAACACTTAGCACAGCATCTGGCATAAAATAAAATCTAAAATATTAGCCACTGATGATGACTACTATAGTATTACTGTTTCTAAGAGTACTGATATTATTAATATGGAGATTTAAGTTTTAGTGGATTTTTCTTTCTTTCTTTCTTCAGGAGAGCTAATTGTTAAAATAATGGAGTAAAATAGAACCTTTAAGCAACTGAATTCAAGTTTTAAGAATTATAAATTAACCTGAGGAAGAGTGTTTTCTAATTACTACCTTATGAAATTATAATTGAAGTTGTTACAAGGGAGACTAATATAAAACATTGCAATGTATTATGATAGAAGCCATCTCAGACCTGAGAGTACATACCAATTATTGTGGATAACTGTCATTTTTGACATTTTTTTTTTATAATAATGTAATCATGCCATATCATTTTAGCATCTGTCTACTCTCCTCCAAAAGTGCCCAGATTTACTTTGGTAAGGTTGACTCCTAAATTGGGTACTTAATTCTGGCCAATCAGAGCATTGTCTTCCCATGATTACAGTACTTGGTTTAGAGATGGGAGACTATCTGTTTACAGAAACAACACAGAGGACTACAGATTGGCTACAGAACAGACACATGGAAAGACTAGGTCCTGATGACCTTGAAATTTCAATTTAGCAAAACTATTTATACTTAAGCTAGTGTGTAAGATAAGCATTGGACCACAAGGTCAGTTTGAACTGCAAAGTCAGTGGTTCAAACTCACTAGCAAGCTCCTTGGAAACACTATATAGAGTCACTATGAATGGGAATTGATTCAACAGCACTTAGTAACAGCAACAACAACAGTATGAGATGTGTTTTCTGTTACTTGTTTTCCAAAAAGTCTTGGAAAATATTGTCATTCTTCTTGGACGATCAAAATGAGTTCTATAGAGGTTGACCATAATATCAAGAAACCCTAGTAGTACAGTGAGTTACGTATTGAACTGCAAATTGCAAGGTCAGAAGTTCTAATTTGCCGGTCACTCCAAAGGAGAAAGATAAGGCTTTCTGCTCCCCAAAAATTTACAGCCTCAGAAACCCTATACAGGGTTGTGATGAGTCAGAACTGACTCCACAATATACCACCATCACCTCCATAATATCAACGAGGGGGTGTTGTTAAGTGCCTCTGAGTTGGTTCCAACTCATAGCATATATTTATAAGATTTCTGAGGCGTGGCTGCTGGGTTTGAACAACTGGTCTTGAAGTTAGCATTCCAGTGGTCAAGCACAAATCTATGAAAAGACACAGAGAATATAATAGCAGTAGAGCCAAAACTTATAACTCTCTAAGAATAGCACTTGAATTAGTCAGTGTCTTTTATCTGTGGGTTTGTTAGAAAGTTCAATCAATTATTAACTGGATGGCCATAGGCCATTTTCTAACCTCATTCAACTTCACTTTCTCATCCTTCACTGTGAGTGTAAAATTTCTATTTCCCAGAACTGTTTGAAGGCTAAATTAAAATGATGTATGGAAAACTCATAAAACAGCTCTTGTGTAGGTACTCAAAAAATATATAATTTTTGTAAAGTACAGTCGAATCACTTCTGACCCATAGCGACCCTGTATAGGGTTTCTGATGAGTGACTGGTGAGATTGAATTGCTGACCTTGTGGTTCAAACCAACTTCATAGTCTAGCCCATTAACCTACAGCACCACACCAGGACTGACTTCAAATCCCTGCTACTGAGGGCAATGGTACCTTTTGATTAACCAAATGTTAAATGAAAAGTCCTTTGAGTTTTGATGAAGCCTTTGTAGAGTGTTGGTCCACTTTTTTGTTTTAGTAAAGTTAACTATGCTAAATGCAAGCAAATATTTCTCTGATAAATAAGGATTTTTTGCTGTATCTCCACACTCCACTCCACTTTGAGAAGCAGACGATAGTTCTTAATGTTATAGATATAGTTAGTTAGGCAAAATCTCCTGTATTCTAAAATCATGAAATAGTTTTAGACTCTTCTTTTCCATTGTAATTAGCTTACTTCCAATGAAAGTAAATAATAAAGTAGAATTCTAGTTGAGGACCCAGAACTAGTTGGATACTAGTCAACCCATTTTTTACTTTTATTATTTTTGTATATAATCCATACATTTTTTATGTTAGCTAGAAAATGTTTCATGTCAGAAAAAGACTAACATTTGCAAGTTTAGCCTAAATATTTGCTTGATTAAATGTGTGAAATCGTGAAATTTTGAATTTTTTTAAAACAAACATTTATTAAGCACGTCATGTGTGGCAAACTACACTCTGGAAGTTGACAGTATCTGTCAGAAATGGAGTGTATGTTCAAAGGATGAAGTTGTGATCACTGAGACTATGAAGGAAATGCACCACTCATCATAATGTTGATTGTAATTGATTATGGGTGAAAAAAAATTAATTACCATTTTCAACATTTCTGGGATTTTGATGCTGTAAAAATGCATTTTATATTGATACATGCTATATTGTATAAATTAAACTAATTTCTTAAGTTAATGTTTATCTTGCTTGTTGGTGAAATGTCAGCTACAAAAGAACAAATATTGTATCATCCTATTATATGAAACAGGCATGTGCATAAGACAAAAGTTTGGTAGTGGTTACCAGGGGTAGGAGAAAGGGGGAAACAAGGAATCATTGCTTATTGACTTTCTATTTTGTTCTAGTTCCATTTTTTAAAATTGTGGAAATACTGGTAGCACTTAATATTTATTTCAAAACCCACAAATGAGTCTCAATCTGATCTATATAAAATTGAGAATCATCACCTCGCTAATACTTCTATATAGAACTATGTTTTCTTGATCAATTTACATTATCTTCAGCTAGGAAGGACCTGTTTTGGAACAGAAAGATATTGATATGTAATAAGCTAGCAAAAAATATTGACCTAATAGTTTCATATTTTGGTTCAGGTTTGACAAGCAGTGTGTCAAATGCAAGCAGAAGTAAGTTAGCATACTGTATTAGCTAGGCCACCCACCATAAATTTGGTTACAGTGGGAATTTAAGGTATAAAATAAATCATCAAAGTTGAAAATAAATACAATATATACATACATATATGTATGTAACCCATTGAGCACTAATGACCAGATAAGCTACAGGATGACAGTAAGGACATGAAGAAACTAGCAGTGTGTTTAAAAGATAGGAAAGAAAGAAAAGACAAACGGGAAGTCATAGAGACTCTGAATTTGCTCTTAAATATAGAGTAGTTAAAGTGAATGGGTGAAAAAAAATGATGAAGTAAAAGAGAAATTTCAAAGAAAGCTCAAGACAAAATAAAGTATTTTAATGAAATGTGCAAAGACATGGAGTTAGAAAACCAAAAGGAAAAAATATGTTTGGCATTTCTCAAGCTGAAAAAAAACTGAAGAAAACATTCATGACTTAAGTTGAAATATTGATGTATTCTATGGGTAAAATAAGGAGCTCTGGTGGCGTAGTGGTTATGAATCAGTCTGTGAACCTTAAGGTCAGTAGTTCAAAACTACTAGCCGCTCCGCGGGAGAAAGATGAGGCTTTCTGCTTCCGTAAAGACTTACAGCTCAGAAACCCTGTACAGGTTCGCTATGGGTCAGAACCAACTTGACGGCACTTAACAACAACAACAATGAGTAAAATATTGAATGACTCTGGAAGCATCAAAAAGGATGAAATGGAAGAGTTGTGGCATTCTGCTTTCATAAAAGTTACAACTTTGGAAACCCTATCAAGAAATTTTTCTGTTTTACAGGGTTTCTATGGGCTGGAATCGACTTGTCAATAATGGTATGCTTCACGTTGGCTGGGAAAGCCACAGTTCACAACTTGTAGTGTGGAAATTTTTATAAAAATAAGTCTATTTGAAAAGTATACTAGGAAAGATATATGTTGTTGTTGCTATTGCTTTGAATGGTGTAACAAGATCTTAATGAAACAAATTATTCTAAATTCTTTCTCTCAAATAATCTTATGAAATATGCAAAATATAGGATTTTGAAAATATAATTTACCTCTGGATTATGCTAATAAATTTGATTACAATATTTCTTTAAGAAACTCACTCTAATTTGATTTAGTGATAATTAAGTGCTACAGGACCAATAGACAACATTCTTCAATGGAGAAAAGATTGAAGCTGTCAAGGACTTCATTCTTGGATCACCTATCAACACTCATGGAAGCAGCAGTCAAGAAATCAAACAGCATATTGCATTAGGCAAATCTCAGACCTTTTTAAAGTGTTGAAGAGCAAAGATGTCAGCTTGAG
>NW_006408659.1:6548756-6550339 GCF_000296735.1 Chrysochloris asiatica | reverse complement strand
GAACTGTGTCCGCAGGCTGGCTTTCTTGAACTTTTGGAAACAGTTTTGGAGGTAAATGGCTGGGTGACACAGATGCACACACCATTGACTTGAGGGAAGAAAATTATGATTCCTTTTTCTTCTTCACACTGTCCTAGTGACCAGAGGTCTGGTCAGCCCCCACGCTCAGAAACTCTGGGAAATGCACACCTCTGAACTGCTATTGCAAGTTGTTCTTGATGTCATCCTACAACTCTTTTGGTCTTTGGTTTTTAGTGTCTAATGCATCAAATTTGTTCTTCAGATGATCTCTAAATTTAGGTGGGATATGTTCAAGGTCATATTTTGGCTCTCGTGGACTTGTTTTTATTTTTTTCAGCTTCAGTTTAAATTTGCATATGATCAATTGATGGTCTGTTCCACAGTCTGCCCCTGGCCTTGTTTTGATTACCATCTCTTTCTGCAGTTATACTTAACTTGATTTCTGTGTATTCCATCTGGTGAGGGCCATGTGTATAGTGTTCTCCTATGCTGTTTAAAAAAGGTATTCACAATGAATAAGTTATTGGCCTTGCAAAATTCTATCATGCAATCTCCAGCATCATTTCTATCACCAAGGCCATATTTTGCAACTACTAAGTCTTCCTCTTTGTTTCTAACCTTTGCATTCCAATCACCAATAATTATCAATACATCTTAATTGCATGTTTGGTCAATTTCAGACTGAATAAGTTGGTAGAATTCTTCAGTTTCATTATCACTGGCTTTAGTGGTTGGTGTGTAAATTTGAATAATAGAGCAAATAATCCAAGATGCTGGATTGCTTGAAGAAATGTGGAATTAAGATTGAAAGAAGACTCATTAACAAGGATATACCCAGATTTTAAAAATTAAAGGAATTTGTAATAACCAGACAAACTTTTACAAAAGATACTAAAGGGAGGTCTTTGGACTGAGAACCAACACTAGACAACAACCTGACATTAACATACATGACAACACCATCTAGAACTTAATCCAGATGTAGAATCATCCAAAGTAAGACCATCCTACAAGACTGAAAATAGGGAACTAGAGATATTAATTTATAGTGAAAACAACTATAAAATAAAAAGAGGGAATAGTATATTTATAGAATTTCCAAATGGTGAGGAGGTCAAGTAGATTTCAAGATAAAACAGACTGATTTAAACTGGGAAAGAAATTAATAAATTACAGGGTATTGTTGTTATTGTTAGATGCCATTGAGTCAGTTCTGACTCATAGCAATCTTATGCACAACAGAATGAAACAATGTACTGTCCTGCACCAACCTATCGTTACACTTGAGCCCATTGCTACTGCCACTGTGCCAATCCATCTCACTGTGGGTCTTTCTCTTTTCTGCTGACCCTCCACTTTACCAAGCATGACCTCCTTCTTCAAGGACTGGCCCCTCCTGTTAATATGTCTGAATTATGAGAGACAAAGTCTGGTCTGACTATCTTCTGAGGCACATTCTTGCAGTGCGTATTCCAACACAGATTCCTCATGAGCATAATTAAGTATTCTGGAATACTCATACTTCACAATGTTGTCCATAACTTGTCATGATCCACGCAATC
>NW_006408659.1:6544290-6546660 GCF_000296735.1 Chrysochloris asiatica | reverse complement strand
CATAGAAGAATTGATGCTTTTGAGTTATGGTGTGGGAGGAGAATATTGAAAGTGCCATGGGCTGCCAAAAGAGCCAATAAATCTGTGTTGGAAGAAGTGTATCTGGAGTGCTCCTTGGAGGCCAGGATGGCCAAACTTTGTCTCTCATACTTTGGACATATTGTCAGGAGGTACCAGTCACTGGAGTTGGATATCATGTTTAGCAAGGTGGAGGGTCAGAGAAAAAGAGGAAGACCCCCAATGAGATGGATTGGCCAGGTGGCATCATTGATGGTGTCAATTGTGGCAGCGGTAGTGAGGTTGGCCCAGGATCGGACATTTTCGTTATGCTGTGCATGGAGTCACTATGAGTTGGTTCCGACTCGATGGCAACTGACAACAACAACAACAAAGCAAACTTATTTAATTATAATCATGTGTTTATATTGATTTATTATTTCAATCAGTTAAAGAAGTAAGCACTAAGCATATAATTTAATATACACTGATAATTTCCTTTCTCTGCAAGAGTCTACAGTTGGCCAAGTGGTAGCATTAATGGGCTCAAGAGTGGCAACAATTGTGAGGTTGGCCCAGGACTGGACAGTGTTTCATTCTTTTGCACCTAAGGTCGCTATGAGTCGGTACTGACTCGATGGCACCTAACAACAACAAGTGCTTACATGAATTAGGTAGTCCTGGTGTGGCACTGTAGGATAAGCACTAGCCTGCTAACCATAAAGTTGGCAGTTCAAACGCACCAGTTGCTCCTTGGATACTCTAAATAGGGTCTCTGTAAGTCAGAACCAACTCATCTGTACTTAACAATAACAACAACAATATTATAAAAAGGAGCACTGGTAACATAGTGTGTTATGAGCTGGGCTGCTAACTGCAAGCTCAGCAGTCCAAATCTACCAGTAACTCTGTATAAAATGAAACATTCTGCTACCATAAAGATTTACAGCCTCAGAAACCCTATAGAGGTTCACTATGAGTTGGAAGCAATTCAATGGCTCACAACCAATCAACAACCAATATTGCAAAGCGAGTGTGGTAGCTCTGTGGGAGAAGCACTGACTGCAAACGACAAGATCTTGAGCCCACAAGACATTTCCCAGGAGAAAGATGAGGCTTTTGCACCCTTGGAAACCTTATACAGAGTTGCCATGAGTCAGACCCTACTTGATAACACTTAACAACAATAATATTACAAAAGATATGCACTGGACTGGGAACCATGAGGTCAGTTGTTGGAGCCCACCAGTCACTCCATGGAAGAAAGATGAGGATTTCTACTCCCTAAAAGACTTTAAAAGTCTCAGAAACCCTGTTCAGAGTTGTTATGAATCAGCACCAACTTAACAGCAACAAAAACAATATTACAAAAAATTAATTAAATGAATTCACTTTGACAAAAGTATCTGTATTTATGACAACCTTGAAAGCAAAATCATTCCAAGAGTTGCTAAAGCTGAATATCATGGAATGGGCTTCATTTAAGAAAGAGAAGCAATTTTGATTTAAAGTAAAGCTAGTAGCTTTAGATAGAATAAGCCAAGAGAGAAAATAGTTGAAAGAAAAAAAAAAAAAATGGCTTTGATAATTACTGGGTCATAATAAAGAAAAGCAAAACTGGTTATAAGGAGAGTAGTAAAAGGGAAAGAGATCAGTTATTTGTTGAATTTGAATTGAGATGACTAATTCTTGTCTTCAACTGTTATTCAAAAAATAGGGAGGAGGGAAAGACAGAAATCAACCTCTGAGGTCATATAACTCCAGGGAAACTTCTTTTTTCATCTGAATCTGATGCTGTTGCTTTGAGGTGCCCTCAAGTGAGTCCTGGTTCTGATTCATAGCAAGTTGGTTCTGATTCATAGCAACCATAGCAAGTTGGTTCTGATTCATAGCAACCCTGAATAGGGTTTCTGAGACTTTTAAAGTCTTTTGGGAGTAGAAAGCTTCATCTTTCTTCCATGGAGTGACTGGTGGGCTTGAACAATTGACCTGTGGTTCCCAGGCCAGTGCATATCTTTTGTAATATTATTGTTGTTAAGTGTTATCAAGTAGGGTCAGATGAATGGCAACTCTGTATGTGGTGCTGTGGGCTAATGTGCTGGACTGCAAAGTCGGCTTGAACCACAAGGTCAGTAGTTCAAGCTCACCAGCTACGGAAACTCTATATAGGATCACTATGTGCCAGAACTGACTCAATGGCACTTAACAACCACACATTAGTTCCAACTTATAGCAACCCCATGTACAACAGAATGAAACACTGCCCAGTCCTGAACCGTTCTCACTACCATTGCTATATTTGAACCCATGTTTTGCAGCCACTGTGTCAATCACCTCATTGAGGGTAGTTCTCTTTTTTACTGACTCCTAGTT
>NW_006408659.1:6540925-6543645 GCF_000296735.1 Chrysochloris asiatica | reverse complement strand
ATGAGTATTTTGTTTTCTTTACATTGTGTTGTAATCTATACTGAAGTCTATAGTCTTTGATCTTCTTCAGAAATCCATGGAGTCTTTTGATGGACACTTGATAAACTAGATATTAAGTGCTGTTGACTTGGTTCTGATTAATAGCAACCCTGTATAGGGTTTCTGAGGAGCAGTTGGTGAGCTTAAACCACTGACTTTGCTGTTCAAACCAACCTTGTGGTCCAGTGCTTATCCTATGTTGTTGTTGTTGTTGTGTGCCATGGAGTCAGTTCCGACTCATAGTGACCCTGTGCAGGGTTTCCAAGGTTGTCAATCTTTACAGGAGCAGAATGCCTCATCTTTCTCCTGCAGAACACCTGGTAGTTTTGAACTACTGACCTTGCGGCTCACAGCCCGATTCATAACCACTACGCTACCAGAGCTCCTTATCCTATAGCACCAGAAAATTGAATGGATCTCCATCATAAAATAATCATAAATAAATTCTTTACATTGTTTGGAAACTCTAAGAAGCTAAAGCAGAGATCACACCTAGACTCACCTAGAATGGCCTGAAAGGAGCTCTGGTAACGTAGTGGTTATGAGTCAGCTTGTTAACCTTAAATTAAGCAGTTCAACATTACCAGCTGTTCCGTGGGGAAAAGATGAGACTTTCTGCTCCTGTAAAGACTTAGAGCCTCGGAAACCCTGTACAGGGTCACTGTGAGTTGGAAATGACTCCACAACACACCAGGATGGCTTGGGGAAATTTCTCTGCACCTAGCCAAAAATTTAAATTAGATTCTTATAAATTAGTTGGTAGGTTGAGCAAATAGACCTGTTGATATCCAAGACTAGTTTGTAAAATCTTAAAAAGCTAAGTTTAGATTTGGAAAAATAGGGAAAGTGGTAAAAGTTTTAATGAAAACTTGGAATATTTAAGTGTTGTGTCAATTCTAGTTATTATTTTTTTTGTGTATTATCAATAATTTCAAAATCTTTATATAACTTACTGATATTAAATTGAGTTAATGAATATTCATTATAACTTAAGACTAACATATTTTTGGAGTTCTGGTGTGACCCTATAGGTTAATGCACTGAACTGCAAAGTTAGTTTGAACTGCAAGGTCAGTGGTTCAAGGTCACCAGTTGCTCATCAGAAACTGTATTCAGGGTTGCTATGAGTTGGACTTGACTTGATGGTACTTAACAATGACAATATATTTTTAACTTTTATACTACACAGAAAGTATATATTTTACAAATACAGAAAGTAAATATTTGAGAATAAGTAAAAAACTACTGTTGTAGCATCAGCAAATATCTAACTGTAAAGCTATTGTTTCTTAGAAAATCCTCCATCTAGGTTTATACTTCCTAAGATGGTGTTTCCATCTCTCTAGCTCTTCCCTGAAGAATTCTACACTCCTCTATTTACACTATATCTAAACAATAGTTTGAGTATTCTAGAGGGACTCACATCATCATGCATCTATGCCAAGAAATTTGAAAGGAAGATAACTGCCTGGCCAGACAACTTGAAGAGATACATATTTGTGTCCCCCTCTCAAAAAAAAAAAAGTGATCCAATAGAATGCAGAAATTATCTAGCATTATCATTAATATCACACACAAGTAAAATTTTGCTGAAGATAATTCAAAATTGTTGCAGCAGTACATTGACAGGGAACTGCCAAGAGATCAAGCTGGATTCAGAAAGGGACATGGAATGAAGAATATCATGATTGGTAAAATAGAGGGTCACAGTAAAAAGAGGAATAACCTTAACAATCAATACCATGAAAACAGCAATCAAGAAATTAAGTAACACATTGCATTTTGAAAATCTGCTGCTAAAGATCTCTTCAAAGTGTTAAAAAGCAAAGATGTCACTTTGAAGACTAAGGTGCACCTGATGTAAACCATACTATTTTCATTGGCTTCGTATGCATGTGAAAACTGAACAATGAATAAGGAAGACTAAAGAAGAATTGATGTATTTGAATTACTATGTTGGTGAAGATTATTGACTGTATCATGGACAGCCAGAAGAATGAACAAATCTGTCTTGGTAGAAGTACAGTCAGAATGCTCCTTAGAAGCAAGGATAGCAAATTTTGACTCAAGTATGTTGGTTATGTGATCAGGAGAAACCAGTCCCTGGAGAAGAGCATCATACTTGGTAAAATAGAAGGTCAGAGACAAAGAGAAAGCTTGTTAATGCAGAAGATTGAGGATTGACAAAGTGGTTGCAACAATAGACTTAAACATAGCAATGGTAGTGAGGATAGTGTAGGACCAAGTAGTAAACACCACTTTCTGCTCTTTGTAGCACTGCCATGAGTCAGAACTGACTCAATGACATCTAGTAACAATAACAAAGAGAAAATATTCAATATATTTGATCTGTGTTTATTATTGCTTGGATCCCAAAATATTAGCATTGTTTATAGCTTTTCATAAACTTTAATACCTTGTTGGCAAATCTCAAGAGTCCTGATGTGGTGATGCAAGAAAAAGCATTAGACTGCAAGGTTGGTTTAAACCACAAGGTTGGTATTTCAAACTCACCAGCCGCTCCTTGGAAACCATAGATCGCTATGAGTTGGAACTGACTCTATGGGACTTAACAACAACAACAACAACAGGCAAATCTCTTCACCATCAGTTCTCCTCTGCAATTTCCTCTTCCTCTAGTATTTATCTTCTCTTTATGATATACATATTTTATTATTTCC
>NW_006408659.1:6538854-6540152 GCF_000296735.1 Chrysochloris asiatica | reverse complement strand
CTGTCAAGTCGGTTCCAACCCATAGCGACCCTGTATAGGGTTTCCAAGGAATAGCTGGTGAGCTTGAACTGCCGACCTTGAAGTTCAAAAGGCTTTGCAGTCTGACGCATTAACCCACAGCACCACACCAGTACTCCGAATCAACTGTAGTATTATTGAAATAATGTTCTTACCAGAAATTAGCCCATTAATCCCGAAGATGGGAAAGGGAACATCCTATTCAGATAAGCAAGATGACCTCATCCACTAAGCCTACATGAGACTTGAAAGATGCACTTTTGTTCCTTCTGTGATAAATTACACACAGGATTCTTTTCCTATGCTAGTAACTCCAATATCTGGGTTTCAGTTTTTCTAGATAAGCAGCTATTATTCTCTTTTGTGTTCTTCTCATGATGTTTTAAGAGTGTGAATAATATAGGTCACTTCTGACACTCTCAGACTACCTCCACGTTTCTTAGCCTGAGCTGTCTTTTATCTTTCACTCCTTTGCCCCTTCCCTTATTTAAGGAATTCTCTTCTCTCCTCGCCTCTTTTCCTCTTTTCTTTGTGCACTCAAAAAGTACCAACTTTACAACGGTAATTAGCAAGGTAATCTGGAAAAACTTCCATTGCCACATAAACTGCCACATAAACCTACACATTTCTGACTGCAAAAGAACAGAAGGGATATGGCCAACTTGACACACACACAACTTCTGGATTAATGTGCTAATTTCTGGAAGGAACATTATTTAAATAGTAGTATGGTTGAGTTGGGAGTTCTGGTGTGGTGCTGTAGGATAAGCACTGGACTGCTAACCACAGTGTCAGCAGTTCCAACCTACCAGCTGCTCCTCTGAAACCCAATACAGGGTTGCTATAAGTCAGAACTGACTCGAGAACACTTAACAGCAATAATATAGTTGATTTGATGTGCATCTAATTTTCTAGGAATAGAAACCCTGTTTCTCTGGTCTATCAAATTCAAATGATTGTAAATGTTGAGTTCTTTGTAGTATAATCTTATGAATGTGAGAAACAAATGAGTATCTCAAAAAATTGTTTTGCAAAGGTGATAAACTCTCTTTGAATTCACTAGACAAAAGTTGAAGTTAGTTTTTCCAGGGAGTATGTGCCCTACAGATGAACCAAGCTCAGATTCTGCCTTCTCAAATTGCCCCTGGGCATAAACAGAGGTCTCTCAGTTTGTCATATTGTGGTGGCTTGTGAGTTGCTGTGATTCTGGAAGTTATGCCGCTGGTATTTTAAATACCAGCAGGGTCACCCATGGTGGACAGGTTTCATATGAGCTTCCA
>NW_006408659.1:6510318-6513778 GCF_000296735.1 Chrysochloris asiatica | reverse complement strand
TAAGGAGCAGCTGGTGAGCTGGAACCACCAACCTTGCAGTTCAAAAGGATTTGCAGTCTGGTGCATTAACCCACAGAGCCACAGCAGGACTGCCTTGTTGCTGGTGGTAAAAACCAACTCAAGGCCTCTCAGCTTGGGCTGGCTTGTGCCTTGATGGGCAGGCCTTAGCCTCGGAGGTTGGGCAGAGGGCTAGCCTAGGCAGAGGGGCTGGAGGGCACGGTTAGTGGCTGCAGGCAGATGGCGTCCCTGTCTGATGACATCAAAAATGCCTCTCTCTGTTTCCCTGTGCCATGGGCACCTGACTCGCCCTATATCCACACCGATAACACCTCCCGTGGCAATGAGGGAACCCCCTCCATGAAGGACTGTATTAGTTCCTGTGGCCCCCATTGGCTCTCTGGGTGCACCCGCCCTCTGAATGGGTCCACTCAAGTCCCGCGCTCCAAGCTCTGCAGTGGGTGGGCACAGTCCCAGAGCGGGAGCCGAGTGCAGGTGAGTGCAGGCAGGCGGAAGCTCAAAATGCCCTCAACTCTCCAGCAGTTTGATCCTTCAAAAAAGCAAGTCCACAATGTTGGAGGCTAAAGTCTTACATTTGCCCAAAGGCTGTCTGTCTACCAGGCAGGGGCCTCCTCTGTGCGATACCACCCTCAACTTCCCCGTAGCCTGTGCACCTGTGCTGCCCAGTCAGGGAAGCGCCAGAAGTCCTCTCTTGTTTCTTTTTATATAATGTCTTCAACAGCAATGGAACAGTATTTTGTTTGATGATTTGGATTTGTACATCTCTTCATTTTTTTTTGGTGGTAGTGGTGGTTCCAACTCATAGAGACCTCATATGAGGCTGTAAATCTTTATAGGTGCAGAAAGCCTTATCTTTTTCTGGTGGAACAGCTGGTATTTTTGAACTTCTGACCTTGAGGTTAGAGGCCTGACTTGTAACCACTATACCACCAGAGCTCCTTTTAGAGACCAATTCAAAAATTGGAATACCAAACCTCTTGTCACACGTCTGTTCACAAGTGACCTTATAAGATATAGTCAAACTGCTACATAGGGTTTCCAGGGCTGTAATCTTTATAGAAGGAGATTGCCACATCTTTTTCCCACTTATTGGCTGGTGAATTCAAACTGTTGAGTTTTCCATTAGCAGCAAAGTGCTACCCCACAAGTGCTCATTTTTGTAGACATTACTCTAAATTGGTTAGAACTTTTTCTATTGCCTTAGTGTTGTGATTGCTAGCTGCCATTAAGAGGTTCTCTTCATTTGTGAGTTGAAATAGACTGGTATGGACCATTTTGAATCAGACAATTATATGGTTTGTTATGCCAGGAATGACAAATTGAAGCAGACTGGTGTCACATTCATGAGCTAAAAGAGCATTTCAAGATCTGTCTTAAAGTACAATGCTGTCTTCAAGAAGGAGGAAGTCATCCACTGTGTTAAGTGATGCCAAGCCTCAGAAAAAGTGAGTATATGTGCTTACAAGTTAGGTTTCATAGACAGATCCATTTCAGAGTGGTGACATATTCCCAATGAAAGAGTCCAGGTGTAGTGCTATAGGATAAGCACTGGATCACAGGGCTGGTTTGAACAGCAAGGTCGGTGGTACAAACTCATGAGCTATTTTTCAGTAACCCTATATAGGTCACAACTGACTCACCAGCACCTAACAACAACAAACAGACTGTAGGGAAAACTGGAGGGATAGAAAGTGGAAACAGCAAGTATATCCACTTTTCTCCCCAATATTGCTATCAATTAGCAGAGAAAAGGAAACAGGTGGTGGGAAATGTAGCATCAATAAGAAGGATTGTGTGTGTGTGTGTGTGTGTGTGTGTGTGTGTGTGAAGATCTGTGATTTTTAGATGTATATTTAAGGAAATGTCTAACAGTGAGAGAGAAATTGTGGATGCAGGACATTAAGTTATGACTAGTTGATAACAAATTAGCATAAGTATATGCATTTAATGGCTCACAGTGGCAATATACAATAAGCATTGAACTGCAAACCACAAGGTCTGCAATTGGAGCTGGACAGCAGCTTCGCAGGTGTTAGATAAGGCTTTCTGCTCCAGTGAAGATTTAACGCCTCAGAGACCCTATACAGGGTGGCTATGATTCAGGGCCAATTCCACAGCAGTTAGCAACAATAACAACAACAACAACAACATACATACATTTAAAAATATAAAGCCAATTGGAATCTCAACAAATTTCTTTTACAATTTGATGATGCTATTTAAAAGCTTATATAGCAATACATTTCTGTAAGTAACGATAAAGAAAAATTGAAGTTGTGACTTGTTTTAACAGATATTAGCACATATCACAAAGCCACTGTAAATGAAAAGTATAGTGTTGCCATGAGATCAATACATATCTCAGTAAATAAAAAACTTTGTCCAAAAGCAAAAATAATACTACCAAAAGATTTTAACTTTAAGTAAAGCAAGCATAAAGTAAAAAATTAAAAAAAAAGAATCAACACAAATCTTAGGGGAAAATGCTATATGTTGCACCACAGAAAGCTTGTAAGTCTGCCTTCTACCTATAATTGATTGGAATACCTAAAATGGGGCTACAACGTGCCCAGTGAAGGAGGCTTCCTGCGGACCCACTGCATTACATAAACCCATAGGTGGAATCCTGAAACCCATTCAGAATCTTCTGAAGTGGGAAATTTCCACTTGAAAGCACAAGCAGACCAGCCTGGAGTTGCCAGAAGAACAGAAGATACTTCTTGAAGGAAAGACCAACAGGAAAAAATACAAAACAATAACAGCAGTTTGACTGAATACTACAAGAACAAGCAAGTTGCTTGCCCAGGAGACATCAAGGCAAGTGGTCTGGTCCCCTCAGGGCAAGCCCCCTTCCAAGACTGAGACTCAGTGGAAATATACGAGCAGACATGTGCTCTGATTGGTGACCACATTGGTCACCAATAAGGGGAAGTGAGGGAAAAGCAGCAATGAAGCTGTGAGTTAAGCCCTACAACATTAAATAGACTCCTGTGAACCCAGGTGGAGACCTGGTAGATCAGCAGTATGGCAAGATCTGGGGACTCTTGAGCCCAGTGACATAGCCACAGAAGACTAATGTGGAGAGTGAAGCATCCATCTGATAAGAAGACAGGACATATGCATTAGAACACCCACACTTGCAGATAATACCCACTTGACCTGGCTTCAATGACTGGATGATCTGAGCTCAACTAGAAGAAGAAAGAAGAGGAAAAAAAGAGTAATCTGATACAATATGAACTTGACCTACACCTGTGGATTCAGTAGCTCAAAAGAGGGAACAAATCTTTACAGCGAGAATCATTCCCACCCTCTCCAAACACAGGATAGACAGGGATGGACAACTTGGACATTGCTGCTCAAAATGAGGGGGGAAGGGATCTACAAAGGCAAGAAGTGACTGGCTTACAAGCTTTCAAGAGGGAACCTAGATCCAGAGGGC
>NW_006408659.1:6508759-6510043 GCF_000296735.1 Chrysochloris asiatica | reverse complement strand
GACTCTAGACCCAGAGAGGGAGAGGGGCTGTGTGATGACAACTGGGGGGCTAGGCTTGCAGGGTATACCCTTTCGTTGGTTGATGATGCATGGAGGGGATTATATACAATAGGATGAATGTAAAGCTAATGTTCTCCCAGGTAAACTATCACATAATTCAAAACAACACATTATAAAAAAGTATATATGTTATCTAATTTTTGTAAAATGAACACTAGCCACACAAAACCACTTCTAGATATGTTTGAATGTGAAAGATACAGAAGGTTTTATTTTATGTTGTTAGCATAATAGGGATTAAAAAGGGACAGAAATGTTAAACGAAATTCTTCAGAGAGAAGGAAAATTATATATATTAGATACTTGGATCTATATAAAGGAAGGATGTTAGAAAAGGAATAAAGAAAATAAAATATGTTTTCCTTTTCTTATTCTTAATTAACTTAGCAGATAACAATGTGTTTAAAATAATTATACAGTATGTCATAATAATATAAAATAACAACATAATAATACAATGGATAAATGAAATTAATGACTAAAGTGTTATAAGGGATTGAAGGAAGGAATTAAGAATTGTTGTTGTTATGTGCCATGGAGTCGGTTCCAACTCATAGCGACCTTGTACAGGGTTTCCAAGGTTGTAAATCTTTACGGAAACAGAAAACTGCATCTTTCTCCCGCGGAACAGCTGGTAGTTTCGAACTGCTGACCTTGTGGTTCGCAGCCCGATTCGTAACCACTATGCTTCCAGAGCTCCTACATAATTACACTACCTGTAAAGCAATATTGTTATTAGAAATTGAACTTAGATTAATCAATGCATAATTAATCATATATTGTAAACAGTAGGGCAGAAAATAAAACAGAACTACTACTAGAAAAAGTAAAAGAAAATATACTTAATAAGCTATAAAAGGAGAGAAAAATTGAATTTATAAGTTCCAAATTAAAACAAGTCATAGTTATAGTTATCAGGTATCATCGAGTTGGTTCTGACCAACAGCAAGTCATAGAACAAAACACTGCCTGGTCCTGTACCTTTCTGACAGTCATTGCTATGTTTGAGCCCATTGTTGCAACCACCATGACAAACTTACTGAGAGTATTCCTCTTTTTTTTTTTTTTGCTGACCCTGTACTAAGTATCTTTGCTCTTCAACACTTTAAAAAGGTCTTGTGCAGCAGATTTGCCTAGTGCAATACGTAGTTTGATTTCTTGACTACTGCTTCCATGAGTGTTAATAGTTGATCCAAGAAGAATGAAGTCTTTGACAACTTCAAT
>NW_006408659.1:6506675-6508269 GCF_000296735.1 Chrysochloris asiatica | reverse complement strand
GTCAGAGAAAAAGAGCAAGACCCCTAATGAGATGGATTGGCAAAGTGGCAGCATCAATGGGCTCAAGCGTGGCAAAGATAGTGAGGTTGGCCCAGGATCAAGCAGTGTTTCGATCTGCTGTGCATAAGGTTGCTATGAGTTGATACTGACTCAATGGCACCTAACAACAACATACTAAACATGACTGGTCCCTCCTGATTATATGTCTAGAGTATATGAGATGAATTTTCACCATCCTTTCTAAGGAGCTTATGAGCAGACATGTAAGGTACAACTATTGGTCTCTCCTTGTGTGGAGCAAAGAAAGGTGAGAAACTGAAGATGCTTGGAATAAATCAGTTCAATGGACTAATGGAACAAATGAACATCAGTCTCCATGACTCTGAAATCAGAAGAACTAGATGGTGCCCAGTTACTATTACCAACTGATCTGATAGTGATTACATTAGAAGGCCCTGCACAGAGTGGGAGAAAATATGGAACAAAACTCAAAACTATAAAAACAAAAACAAAAACACAGTCTTACAGGGCAGGTAGAGACTGGAGGAACCCTAAGACTATGACCCTTTGTCACCCTTCAGGTCTGGTATTGAACTCACCCTTGTGTCTCAGTTTTAAGCCAAGTGGTAGAAAAGTATATAGGGGCGTATTGTAGTGAATTATCTAATATCTCTTCTAGCTATAGTCTGTAACTCCCACCAAACAATATTTCTCCCCTGCTGGATCTGGGTAAGAGAAGGGGAGAGAGATACTGATAGGATGACATGATTCAGCTGTGGATATTAGCAGAGTTCATTGTAATTGTAAAAACTTGGAACTCTAGCATGAGTTTAAAACAGGAGTCAGGAACTTTTATTCTACCAAAATTTATAACATCATTCAGGGGTCATACAATATTATTAAGTTAAAAATCAGCCTGCTATATTTGGTCAAACATTTAATTAACTCACCCTTAATGGAACTGTGGGTTAATGTGCTGGACCACAAAGTCTGTTTGAACCACAAGGTTGGAGGTTCAAGCTGACCAATCGCTCCTTGGGAACCCTATACAGGGTTGCTAGGGGTCAGAACCGATTTGATGCCACTTCACAACAACAAATGTTGTGGCTGGAACTGCATTTGTCTGGGCAGGCCAGAAGTTCCCCACCCCTGGTTTAAAATGAGCCATCTCAGAAACAGGAGGGAGAATCTCACTACTATCAAAAAAGAAGTCAAGGAATGGTGTGGGACCTTTGGACCTGAGATCCCTGCACAGTGACTCTCCTTGATTTAGCAGAAGCTATGACATTAGAGGAGTGACAGGGGATCAGTAGTAGCAAAACCAAGAACAAGAGCATGAGAAAGAGCAGTGGGATTCCCAGCTTGTGGAACACGTAAAGCTGAGTGACTTTGGGCAGTACGCTTCCTTATAAAGTGGGTGTCTCCAGGTACATAAGTGGGGAGCTAGAACCGAGTGCCTTCAGGCTGAGACTTTTGATGATTGGTGTTTCCTGTGGGCGTTTATCAGGAGCTGATTACAACAACTGCCTCCAAAGCATTTTCTTTTCTTTTTAAGTTTTTATTGTGAATTGAGTGATAGTTTACATGGGAGAAC
>NW_006408659.1:6503825-6505320 GCF_000296735.1 Chrysochloris asiatica | reverse complement strand
ATTGTCATGGATTTTCAAATATAACTGAGGAGTAGAGAGTGTATACAGAAATGGGATAAGATTGAAGGGTGACTCTTGGCTAGAAACATATGCACTAATTTTAGTGTAATTAAATTAAAGACTACTTTTTGTACTAAAAGAATAAAACTAAATGAGTAAAAAAGCTAATATTTCCCTTATCCTATAAAGACCACATTTGGTGTTGATTTTAACTGGATTTCATTTGTATAAAAATATCCTGTGAGTCCCACACAATGTAATTTGCCCTTCAACCTTATTCTACTGAGTGATGCTTCTGCTGGCGGTCATTAGTGATTTAAGCACTGACCGTCTGGACCCGTTCAAGTTAGATGATCTTAGTCTTTCCCATTGGAAAACGTAGTCCACCAACCACATCATTACATTTTCCATCCTCCTTGTTGCCTGAAATCATTTTGAGTCAGTCTCGCCCCCAGAACAGACTGTCCAGCTGCTGTGGACCCCTCGACAGAGTTGTCTCCGTTCCCTAGAGCTGCTCACACATTGTTCCTATCTTCTAGCAGTCAGAGGTCAAAATGAGCTAGGCTTGTGACTAGAGCCCCACTCACTACATCTGTGAGGTTGCTAAACCTTACAGTCGCTTCCTTGTTAGTAAGCAAGTATAAAAATCTGGGGAAATGATAGGTCAATCACTACTTAATCATCAGTTATAACAATAATGAGTTTCAAATATTGCTCAGTAATGCCTATTATCTGCTTTATGAGGCATGACAGCTCAATGGTAGAATTCTTGCTTTCTGTATGAAGGACTCAAGATTGAATCTCAGCTTTATTTACAGCCATCAGCCATCTGTCAGTGGAGGTGTGCATGTTATTATGGTGCTGAACAGGCTTCAGCATAGCTACCAGACTGAGATGCACTAGGAATAAAGGCCTGGTGAGTTTCCAAAACGGAACCAATGAAAACTCCATGGATCACAGAACTCTGCTCTACAGCTGGTCATGGGAATGGCCAGGTCTGGGCAGTGGATTTGCCCACTGCATGTGGGGTCACTTTGATTCGGAGGCCAATTTGATGACAAACGACAACGCAGTCCTTTCTGTATTCATATTTGTAAATTAGAGTAGAATGACTAGAATGAGATAGTGGAATAGCACCTCCAGAGAATATGGAACCTGAAACTAGACAGAATGAGATGGGAAGCATTCCCCGCCAGCGAAGCCCCTGAATTTGCACTTTACCACTTACTGCCCTGATGTGGCACCATGGGTTAATGCACTGGGCTGCAAAGTTGTTATGAACCACAAGGTCAGTGGTTCAAGCTCACCAGCTGCTCCATGAGAACCCTAAACAGGCTCACTATGGTTTGAAACAGACTCGACGACACTTAACAACAACAACAACAACAACAACAACAACAACAACAATTAAGGAAAAGGGTCATACTAAGGAAAACAAGCGCCTGGGACAATTCCTAAATTGTGTCTTCACCAGTGTGCCACCACTCTCTCTCCA
>NW_006408659.1:6501886-6503165 GCF_000296735.1 Chrysochloris asiatica | reverse complement strand
CTCATTGTTGTTCATTTAATTCAGACTTGACAGATTAGAAAGAACTACCTGAGTCCCAGAGGGTGTCCAAGGATGTAAATCTCTATGGAAGCAGCTTGTGATATCTTTCTCCCTTGGAGTGGCTGGTGGGTTTGAACAGCCAACTTTTTGGTTAGCAGCTGAGCACTTAACCACTGTGCTACCAGGGCTCTTTCCTGTTTTCTAAAGAAGATGCTTCAACTCAAAGACTGTATACAGCATGGACAGCTAATTGCAGTTCTAGAATGTGATCTAAAAGGAAGATGATTATACAGAGGAGCAGTGGAGACATTCTTAGTGTCTCCACCTGACTTAGATCACATCTAACTAAAATAGAAACTTTACCATTGAGCGAAACTGTTAATGCTTTCGAAGCTATAGTTCTTGATGATAAATGTGGGGTTTTGTCCTCTAAGGAAGATCCTAGTGTATGTAACCAGACAATTGAAAAAATAGGCAGAATAAAAATAGGATAAACCAGACAATTACAGTTGAGATGGCAACTTTTAGGAATAATCTAAATAAATAACATGTGTTATATGTGGGGTAAGCATTGACCTCAAAGTCAGTTTGAACCACAAGGTCGGCTGTTCAAACTCAACAGCCACTCCTTGGAAACTCTATACAGGGTAGCTATGAGTAGGAAGCTACTTGATGGCACTTAATAACAACAACATGCTTATAGAAAAGTATTTATATGTTCCAGTATTATGAGGGAGAGCCTGGATAGTACAAATGATTAACAAGCTTGATTTCTAATAGAAAGGATTCAAGCTTGAGTCTGCCCAGGGGTGCCTTGAAAGAAAGTCCTGGAGATCTACTTCCAAAACATCAGTTATTGAAAACTCTATGAAGCAGAGTTCTATCATATCACACATGGGTTGCCATGAATTCAACTCAACTCAATGAGTTACTGTTTTTCTTGTTGCTGTAAGATGATAGAAAAACAGATGCTACATTATTCCTGATAATTATTATTATGAAAAATAAGCACAGGGTCAAAATTCAAACAACTCAAAGTACAATGAAAAATGAGTCTTCTGTTATTCCCAGTCCTAGAGAAAATCCTGCTGTATACTTTCTTACATAACTTTTTTTTTAAATGTTTTATTGTGAATTATATGATAGTTTACATGAGAGAACTTTAGTTTTACATTCATTCCATCATATATCATCTCGTTGCCATGGTTCCAATCCCCTCCATGCATCATCAACTAACCAAAGGGTATATCCTAGAAACCCGCCCACTACACTTCCCCCC
>NW_006408659.1:6406969-6473202 GCF_000296735.1 Chrysochloris asiatica | reverse complement strand
TCATCTTTCTCCTGAGGAACAGCTGGTAGTTTCAAACTGCTGACCATGAGATTAGCAGCCCAATACGTAACCACAACGCTACCAGAGCTCCTTTAAAATAACTATAGTAGGAATATTTTTAATTGGATCTTTTTATTTACTAAAACCAACTCAACACCTAACTCAGCACCTAACAGCAACAAAAATATAGTACAGGATAATAATCCTTTTCATTTCTGGCCATAGAATCATTTATTAACTTTCCCCTTCATTTTTAAATTTTAACCCTATATCTCTGCTATATTTTTTCTATAACTGTATGTATTAATACTTTAAAGCCATTTGTATGTGAATCTTAGGGAATGTGGTTTATTTACTTTGCTTATGCTCATACCGTTAACTTAACCTTTTCATAACCAACTTATTTTCTACTTTGATTTTATTGATAAGTTTTTTGGGTTTTTTTTTGATAAATTTTGTAAGACTCATAGAGACCCTTACAAAATTTCCAAGGAGTGACTGGTGATTTGAACTGCCAACCTAAAGGTTAGCAGTCCAGTGATTATCCTACAGTGCCATACCAGGACTCCTGATAAAATTATATGGGGCATATAGGTCCCAAGCAGCCTCTGGGTAAGGTCCATTTATTCAGATTCATACTAGGCAGCACCATATTCAACAGCTGGGATAGGAGCTCCCCAAGAAACCTGAAGAGTCTGAAAATATTGGTGGTGATATATTATCTCACAGTTCACAAAAGGAGTAACCAAGGGCTTATGGCTGGAGAATATAGAACAGTTATTCTCATCCTTAAGGAGCTCTGGTAGTGTAGTGGTTATAAGTTGGGCTGCTAACCTCAAGGTTGGCGGTTCGAAACTACCAGCCATTCCATAGGAGAAAGATGAGGCTTTATGCTCCCATAAAGATTTACAGCCTTGTGTTACCCGGGAACCCATTAAGGCAAGCAATCAAGTTCCTTCAGGACAAACTCCCCTCTAAGTTTCAAACTGAAACTCAAAGGGAACACAAGAACAGGCATGTAAGCTTTCTGGCAACCACATTGTTCTACTGGTCTGTGGCAGAGGGGGAAAGGCAGCAATGAAGAAATGGGCTGAGTTCAACCACAGTGCATTGCCCATGGACAAGGACATAGCCATAGAGGGCTAGAACTGAGAGTGAAGCATCCAGCTGATATGAAGTGAGGGGAGATGCACAAGAACACCCAAACTTGTAGAAAGTACCCATTTGATCTATCCTTGACGGCATGATAATCAAAACTCAACTAGAGGAAGATCACACACACACATTTTTTTTGACAAAGGTAACATGAGTAAATTGCTACAATTTGATGAACCTGACCTATACTCATGGAGGTGGTAACTCTAAATACAAACAGAGAGGGAAGAAGTCTTCGTATCAAATACTAATGCTGTCCCTCTGTACACAGGGTAAATAGGGATGGGCAATTTAGACATTGGCTACCTAAAATGTGGAGGTAATAAAGGCATGAAGTGACTGGCTTACAAGGTTTCAAGAGGGAGTTTAGTTTAAGAGTATGGGGGTAGGGATAAAGAGTCCCCACTGAATAGTTTTCATCTTGTCTAGATGGGTTTGGTGAAAAGAGATGGGGATAAGATTCGTATGATTCAATAGTGAATTATTGTTATCATGACTAATTGCTATTGTCAAAATTGTAAAGGTAGAAGTTTTGTAACAAAAACAGGGGACTGGTTAATCTTACAGTCCAGAAACAGATCACCCTAGGACCATCAAGGGAGAAGAGCACAAGCAGAATGTGGGACCTTATCCAGGAAAGTAGTGATGCCAGAGATGGAGGCAGAGATGGGAACATGGAGAGGAGGAACGGCTGAGGACTCTAGATTCATGGGAAGAGAGAGAGTAAGAAGGAGTAAGAGCTGGTGGCCGGGAGGCAGACTTGCAGAATGTGCCCTTTGGAGGCATATTATATATGCCTGAGTGTTTTTGTTTTGTTTTGTTTTGCATTTTAAAAAAGCTAAAGTGAATAGAGAGAAATGTTGTTAACTGATGGTACATGGAGGGTATTATAATCATTATAATGAATCAAAGTGTATGGTTTGTTGAATGTAAAACTGATGATTTGCCCTGTAAACTTGCACTCAATCCACAATGAAAACCTTAAAAAAAAAAAAAAATTTTTACAGCCTTGGAAACCCTATACAGGGTCACTATGAGTCAGAACAACTCAACAGCACACCACCACCACCATGCTCATCCTTGGCTGTACATTGGAATCACCTGGGGAGCTTTAAAAATAGTCACACCACATTCCAGACTAATTAAATCAGTATCTGTTAAGCGGGGTTCGGGCATTTTGTGCAAGTTCCTCCAGATGATTTTAATGTACAGTCAAGGTTCAGAATTCTTCATATAAAGGAACAGTTAGCTGTTATCTCCACTAGCCTGCCATTTTCAAATATCATTTTTCTCAAAAGAACCTTTGATAAGTGTAGGCTTAAAATTGAATAGTACATGAATAAGTAACTAAAATGCTAGTAGTAGGAAATTTACAAAGAAACTGAAAAGTGCCTGGGTATCGACAAAAAACAAAAGGCTGAAAGGTAAGTTGAGAGATTTATCTATTATTATTATTATTCGTTATTATCTCTAAGGTTACAAAAAGTCAACCAATTGCTTGTACTTTTCAGGGATCAAAGCCTGATCATGTTACTTTCCTCAGTAGTTTGTCCCAGAACTCCAGGTTGGTAAAGGGTAAAAAATCCATGGGGTTGATGCCCTTAAATATCTGCAAACACTAGGCTGATTCAGGGGATGCTCTGTGTTCCAACACTGCGATTCCCAAAAGCGTTGGTTGAAATTCTCAGGATATTAAGATGAAATGTGACTTCATGAATTGAAATGTGTTTGTAAATGACTTGTAAATAATAGTATCATTCTTTTACCAGTATAAGGTGGTGGCCTTACATCTTATCAGAAGATCTAAGGCCCCAATGGAATGGCAAATCTTTGCAAGGGCTTTTATTCTTCTCTCCTTGGAGAGGAGAACTCTGAAAGGGTAAAGTTCTGCTCCCTCATTGCTGGGCCTCTCTGAATAACTTTAGGTCTCACGGTTCACCTTGGCCATGAGCCATTACTCTTTCACTCCTGGTCCTATTTGGGGTGATGCTCAGGAGAGTTCAACTGAGAAACAGCCTGAGATTTTGACCCATTTATCTGTTCTTAATTCTGAAATTTTGAGAAGGTTGCTAAACTTCTCTTAACCTACTTAATATTTAACATTTGGATACTACTTTACCTTTAAAATGTTTAATAAGAAGAGAGATTATATGTAATATATAATATGGACTCCTGATATGGCAGAGTAGGATCAGTATTGGACTTTGAACTACAAGGTCGGCAGTTCAAACCCACTAGCTGCTCCTCAGAAATCCTATACAGGGTGGCTATGAGTCAGAACTGACTTGACAGTGCTTAACAACATTATATATGCAAGAAGTTATATATGAAATAATTTAATAAAATGTTCAACAAAACATAATTGAGGGAAAGGGAACAACGTTACCAAATAGGTTAACCAGAGCTTTTTAAAATCTGTGTTCAATGAAAAGAGTTAACAGTGTTTAGTAAAATATGCACAGTATAACGACCTTTCAGACCCACTAACTATAGAAGAAAAAGATGCTTATTTTCTGGGTTCCACTATCCAACCTTGAAGTCAGTAAACACTTGAAATGTGGCTATTCTGAACTAAAATATGCTGTACATATAACATACATATTGGATTCAAAAGACAATATGAAAATAGCAATATAAAGTATCTCACTAATAATTTGTATGTTTAATTACATGACTGTATTTTGAATATATTGGGCTAGATGAAATATACTGCTAATTGTTGCCTTCCCAACTGTAGTTGCCTCAACCACACACAAATACAGAGTGGTTTCCCCCTCCCAAATAGTGAATACCCAGTAATAGGAATACGACATGATCTAGAAAACATTTGAAGGTCTTTGAAAAGTGCCTTCTTTTAAAAGAGGAGTTAGACATCATGTTTTTCTAGGGAAAAAGTGGCACTGAGTACAAATAACTTTTTGGAAATACAATTTGAAGCGCATTCTGAATCTTGCTGGCATTGCAGGGCTACATTGGCTAGAAGACTTGAAGCATCATGGGGTGATGATGCCCAACCTAGTTAAAACTATCCCAGTGAAAATAACTGTGAACTTGTTAAGCAAAGATAGTAGGATGACAAATTTGAGTTATGCTAAATTATATGTGTGCTTAACAAAAATTTCATGTCTTAGCTATGCTTGAATGTATAAAATTGCTGCTACTTTGTGGCGACAACTTTCGGGATTATTAATTTTAAACTGTTTGCCTCCATCTGTGATGTTCCATGTGATGTACAAACAACCTTCATTATATTCCTGGATTTTGTGTTTGTGACTGTGTCTCCTCACTAAAATGTATTTGTAGCCCCTGAGTTAATACCTGTGGTACTTTTGTGGGCATTCTAGAACATGTTCAAAGCTGCAAACATTTGAGAGACCTGATGCATGTGCTGAAGCTGAATAACCTGAAGCTCTACCTTCCTGTTTCAGCTCAGACACTGTAAACAAGTGTTCTTTTCACAGGCTACATAGTGCCACAGTGTTTTTGTTGTTGTTGCATTTTTGTGCTTTTTACTAGTGACTTCACCATTTAAAATGGCCACCAACTGTACTGCTGAAGTACTAACACTTCTAAGTACAAGAAGGCTGTTAGGTGGTTTACGGAGACAGTGTGTGTTAGATAAGCTTCATTTCCCCATAAGTGATACATGGTGTGTTCAATGTTAAAGAGTCAATGATAAACATTAAATATGGTGTCTTTAGACATACACACACATTGAAGTAAGATTGTTGTTATTGTTAAGTGCCGTGGATTCAATTCTGACTCATGGTAGTGGTGGTGTGCTGTGGAGTCGGTTCCAACTCATAGAGACCCTGTACAGGGTTCCTGAGGCTGTAAATCTTTACTGGAGCAGAAAACCTCATCTTTTTCTGGTGGAACACCTGGTAGTTTCGAACTGACCTTGAGGTTCGCAGCCCGACTTGTAACCACTATGCTACCAGCGCTCTCTGACTCATAGCTACGTTTAAAAGAGTTTCTAAGGCTTTTAACATCTTCCAGGGAGCAGAAAGCCTCGTCTTTCTCCCACGGAGTGGCTAGCAGGCTCAAACCAAGGACCTTTCTCTTCATGATCCAGTGCGTGTTGTAGGGAGCCTCCACACTCCCCGACCAAGGTAGTTTATTAGTAATTGGATACTTTGTGACTGGAGGCTTTCAAAAACCTTTGACTGCATTTCTCCTGGGAACAATGGTCTAGTATTCACTGTTCCCAGGGATATTACAGAGCATAACTATCATGAATAGTGAAAATCAGCTATGTTTTTACAACAATCAAGCTAAAGAGTCAGATTGCCCAGAGTAAGCATCAAAACCCTATGTGTGTATTGTAAAAACAAGAGAAACACAAGCACACAGCAACAATAACAAAATAGGTGCTGTAGAATTTATTCTACTTTATGACAACTCCATGTATGTCATATTAGAGCTCTGTCCCACGGTGTTTTCAATCACTAAAGTTTTTGAAAGTAGATAACTGGCTCTTTCTTTTAAAGTGACTCTGTTGTTGTTGTTAAGTGCCACTGAGTAGGTTCTAATTTATAGGACACTATATAGGATTTCCACAGAGCAGCTGGTAGGTTTGAACTGCTGACCTTGAGGTTCAAACTGACCTAAAGGTCCAGTCTTATCCTACAGTGCCACACCATTTCTAATCTTTTAGATCCCTCATATTTCACACTCCATATTTCTACCTTAGAACGGAACTGTCCAATGGAAATACAATTTAAGTCATAATAATTTTTAATTTCCTCATAGCCACTTTAAGAAAAGGAAAACAGAAACAGGTCAAAGTTATTTTAATAATATAATTAATCTGCTATGTGTAAAATATCATTTTATATAACATAATCTGTCAAATATTGTTAATGAGACATTTTACATTCTTCTCTTTGAAGTAAGTTTTCTAAATCTAGTGTGTAGTTTCTGCCTACAGGACATTTTAATCTGGACTAGCAGTCATTACCTAATTCAAGTGTACAATAGACAAAATTAGCTAGTGGCTACATTATTAGACAATACACTCCTAAAAGCGTTGATTTGCCCGTGAGCGATCAGAAGACTGCCCTTCACAACCCAGGAGGTTTCAAGCTGACTGCTTTCAACATGAAACAAGATGGACCAGTGAGAGCAACAAGACTTGATAATGGGTATATGGGCTAAAATGCTGCTGGTCATTCTTGAAACAGAAAGAGGACAAGGCCTCCTGTACAGTAAATTATTACTCTACAGACTTAGATTTACCCAAACCCTGACTATTTCAAAAGTCTCCAGAACTGGTCCTTGATCAACTATTGGGAGAAAACTTCTGAGCCCTTAGAATATCCTGTTTGATAACAGTGTTACTGTGTACCTGAGACTTTGGGCCACACCAGATAGTTGATGCTAATAATATGATTTAAGTTGAATACCAGTTTTTCTATGTCTGGTGATTTGGGTCACTCTATAACACTTTGATCTATGGAGAGTAAAAATTGAGTAGCTCAGGCTAATCATGTGGGCTCTCCATGGTCTATGTGACTCACCACACAAGAACCCTGGACACTAGGCTCCTGTTAGCTTCCCTGACTAGCTACCCTTCTCATATGTAGTCACACATCATTGCTGAGAGACTTAAGTCCATGTGACTCTCTAGGAGAGACGAACTGGAGACTATTCTGAACTCTGCCTTTACCTTTGCTGATTTTAATCTATATCCTTTTGATATAATAAGTCATAACCATGATATAACAGTTTTTCTGAGTTCTGTGAATCCTTCTAGCAAGTCATCAAACTTGAGGGTAGTTTGGGGGACTTCCAACACATGGTCCTAACTCCCAACTGGGTGCTCTTTTATATGCCACCAATGTTGCTGGAAGAGAGAAACAGAGAAAGGAGTAGGGTACAGAATTGGGTATGTTTGTTGCAAGCCAGGCTCTGTTGTAGATGCTTTGCATGCCATCTTTGACTAATTTAATCTTTACACCAACTCTCTTTTATATCTGTTTTATAGAAAAGGAAACAGAGTTTCCGTGAGATTATGTAACTGGCCTAAATCTAATCTAAGAAATACATGGTAGAACCAGATTCAAACCAGGTTCTCTCAGATCCTATGCATACCACAGCAAGGATGCAACTGTCATTCAAAGCAAGGATGTGACCACAGCAAGGATGTGACTGTCATTGGCTAAAGCATGAGTGATAGACACTGTGAGTGCCCTCCCCATACCTTTTCGTCTACCCAGAGATCACTGCAGACAGTCCTGGGTATGTCTAGGGCTTCCTGTGTTTATCTTCCTCTGACAGCTCAGCATGTTTGACCTGCACTTGGGTGGGTAGTGGCTCATGAGTAGCAATGAGGGACAGATACTGGGGAGTAAATACTTCCATTTCATTGACAATTGAGGTGGGACAATTGAGGTGGAAGTGAGCCCCAGTTGTCCAAAGCAATGTCCCACTTGTTCACTCACCCTTTAGTGCCATTCTTCCTTACTCATCTCACTTCCCTCCTTCCTTATTGTGGTACTGCTCATCCCAAACCAAGTCAACTATTTGAACCCAAGTTTAAACTTAGCCTCTGCTTTTGGAGGAATTCAAGCTAAGGAAAAAATAGACTCCTATCTGCCTGGGTATGTACAAAACAGAAAGCAAAGGAGATGAAGGAGAGTGGTGCTGTAGTTACACCCTGTATTCTGTATTTTTATGTGTCACATTAATAACATGCATACAGTCCTTTGTCCTATATTTGAATTAAGGTGAATCACTGTACTCAATTCTAGCATGAAATATGTACGTGCTCCAAGTTGCCATTCATGGTTCTATATTATAATATGTTCTTTGTACTTCAGTTTACCTGGCTAATTCTTCTTGTTTTCCACCCTTAATACCATTAAAGTATGTGCCTAAATGAACCATCATTTGTAAAGCTGAAAGCCGATATTTACTTAATAGAAATTAGACTTCCTAATACCTGTTAAAGGGAAAACCCACTGGGGAAAAATAAACATAGAGGATAATGCTCATATTATTTTTCAGACAATAAACAACCTTGTATAATCCTATTATGAACATTAGCATACATTTCACAGCCCATCGGGCAAACAATAAAGGTTGTGACTCTATGTATTTGAAATGCTATCCAGCGCATTGTAGTAAGGAAAATGATAAAACCTACAGCTGTGTCAGTGGGTCAAAAAGCGGTCATGGTACATTTCTCAGACACCATGGATTATCCAAATAGACTTTTATGAAGACAAGCTGTGTGTTAGGAAACATGTTTTTCAAAGATAAACAGGTCTGAAGGAATAGTTATGTGAGAAGTAGGCAGGAGGTTGGGGGAGAACATTACCTGGTTTTAGTGATTCATGGTCAGATTAAACTGTGACAAAACTCCAGTGTCTTATGGAACACATATTGTTATTATAAAAACATCCTTCATGAGACAGAGAAAATACAGTGTCTGCTTCCAGTTACAGAGTTCTCTGGAACCTCAGAAAATGTCATTTTTTAACTTAGTTGTCCTGAGAATATCTTACCTGGAAGATGAAAAGATACTGATTTTTTGTTCATTGAGTTTCTCTTCAGTAATGTTAACTTTCTTCCTTGATAAATGTACAACCCAACAGTAATACTTAAAATCACATGAGGCATTAGAGATCCATTGATCTGAGGTGTCATATGTGAAAACTTCATACAGCCAGCTTGTGCAATGGCCTTGTTACCTTCATTTATTTCCTTTTTTTTTTTGTTGCCTCTTTTCTTCTAGTTAAAAAAAACAAAAACAAATTTACATGAAGATTTAATATATAACATAGAGTCAAATACCCAAGGAGTGTTGCATAATTTATTCTGACTCCATTTCTACCTGAGCTAAGTCTGAGAAACAGATGCTATGTCCATTAAATCTGTTTTATTAACGTGAGCATGAATCAGAAGGCCTGTAATTATTGTCTGCCTGATGCTAGTATTTATAAATGTGTTGACACAATTTAATTGCTCACAACCCTTATTAGTATTAACTATTAATCATTCTATTATTTTTAACTATTTTGGATGTGCAGTTTAGTTGGCTTATTCCAAAGTTGGATTTAACCTTATTTGCTACATTACATTCTCTGATAATAGTGATAACCTCACTTTTAATTGGAAAGGAACTCTAAAACTTCTATATCAAATCTGACTAAATGATGGTACTCATTGTGTCCAACAGATCAGTGCAACATTGAGCTAGAACTTGATAGAAGAGTCGGATTGCTTCCCCTTGATTCCATAATATCGTGAACACAGTACTTATCTCTAAATGGGCATCCATGTTGACTAAAATTCATAAGAAGAAAGTAAGTTTGCTTTTTATGTTGCTGTTGATTTTTTTGGAACCAAAATGCCAGATCCCCCATTTTCCTTTTCATGCCAATCCCCCATTTTCCTTTTTTTGTTTATGAGAGTTTGAGGTCAGAACTAGAAGTCACTGAGTCTTGGTGTGGTGCTGTGGATTAATGTGCTGGGCTGCAAAGTTCCTTGAACCTCAAGGTCCATGATTCAAGCTTACCAGCTATTCCTTGGAAACCCTATACAGGGTCGCTGTGGCTTGGAACCCATTTGACAGCACTTAACAACAACAATAATCTTGATGTCAGAGTCTTGGTGTGGTGCTGTAGAATAAGCACTGGACTGCAAGGTCGGTTTGAACTGCAAGGTTGGTGGTTCACACTCACCAGCTGCTCCTCAGAAACTCTATTCAGGGTCTCTATGAGTCAGAACTGACTCCACTTAACAACAACAAAGTCTTGATGTCACATAGTACTACGATGCCTCACAAACAGAGAGATCCATGCCTGGCTAAACCCAATGGTGGCAACAGGAATTTGCAGGATATCTTAGAAAGTGAAGCTTGGTATAAACACACCATAGATGAAATCACTCTTCTTAATGCATATGTTGGCCAACTTCAAATAGGAAACTGAGAGTTTTCAATAGCTTAAAATGATTCATGGTACAAGGAAGTGACCAACTCATGACAAAACTGTATGTAATACATAGAAGAAAATGAGAATAACCCAAGACAACACTAGAAGAAAAGTATTTTACCAAAAGAAAAACTGTTTTCTAATCTCCAGAAAAGATTTTGGCTGAGTTACCTAGTACTACTGTAATGCCACATGTGGGTGGTTTAAAAACAAATTTTTTTCTCCACTGTTCTGGAGGCAAAAAGTCCAAAGCACGGTCTCAGCTGTGTCGATTTCTTCCTTTAATGGTAGTCCTGGGTGTCCCTTGGCTTTCTGACTGCTGAGTTTATAGATGATGCTCACATGGCATCTGTCTCCCCTGTGTCTGTGTATTCATGTCTATTTTGGTCTATTTATAACCCATAAGTGGTTAGGTTTAGGATCCACCCTACACTGGTAAGTGGTTGATTGATTACATTATATTACATATTATGTTATGGAAGGTAATTTGTATTACTGAAGGCCCTATGTGAATCATGACAAGTTATGACAACATTGAGGAGAATTATTATTCCAGAACACTTAATTGTGCTCATGAGGGACCTGTACCTGGACCAAGAGGCAGTTATTCAAAAGAACAAGGGAACATTGAATGGTTTAAAAATAGGAAAGGTGTGTGCCAGGGTTGTATTCTTTCACCATACTTATTCAATCTGTATGTTGAGCCCATAATCCGAGAAGCTGGGTTCTGTGAAGAAAAACGTGGCATCAGGATTGGAGGAACACTGATTAACAACCTGCAATATGCAGATGATACAACCTTTCTTGCTAAAAGCAAAGAGGTCTTGAAATACTTACTGATGAAGATCAAAGAGCATACTCTTCGTTATGGGTTGCACCTCAGTGTAAAGAAAACAAAAATCCTCACCACTGGACCAATAAACAATATGCATATAAATGGAGTAAAGGTTGAAGTTATGAAAGACTTCATTTTGTTCGGATCAACCATCAACACTCATGGAAGCAGTAATCAAGAAATAAAATGACATATTGCAGTAGGTCTTTCAAGTATTGAAGAGCAAAGATGCAAATTTGAGAACTAAGGTTTGCCTGCCTCAAGCCTTGGTGTTTTCAGTAACCTCAGGAGCATGTGAAAGTTGGACAGTGAATAAGGAAGACCATAGAAGAATTGATACATTTGAGTTATGGTGTTCAAAGAGAACAGTAAAAGTACTATGACAACAACCAATCTGTGTTGAAAGAAGTACAGCCAGAATGCTCTTTGGAAGCCAGGATAGCGAGATTTCATGTCTCATACTTCAGACAATTATCAGGAGGGATCATTCCCTGGAGAAGGATATCATGTTTGGTAAAGTGGAGGGTTGGAGGAAGAGAGGAAGACCCCAATGAGATGAACTGGCACAGTGGCAAAAGCAATGGACTCAAGTGTAGCAATGATTGTGAGGTTGGCGCAAGATCTGGTAGTGTTTCATTATGTTGTGCATGAGGTCATTATGAGTCAGTACTGACTCAATGGCACCCAACAGCAACAAAAACAAGGCCCTGGTAATGTAGTGGATTATGAGATAGGCTGCTAACTACAACATCAGCAGTTCAAATCTACCAGCCACTTTGCAGGAAAAAGATGAGACTTTTTGCTCCCATAAACATTTACAGTCTCAGAAACCCTATACAGGGTCACTATGAATTGGAACTGAGTTGACGGCTCACAACCACCACCACCACTTCATGATGCTGTTGTTGTTGTTAGGTGCCATTGAGTCAGTACCAACTCATAGCAACCTTATGCACAGCAGAACGAAACACTGCCCGATCCTGGGCCAACCTCACTACCGTTGCCACGCTTGAGTCCATTGATGCTGCCACTTGGCTAGTCCATCTCATTGGGGGGTCTTCCTCTTTTTCTCTGACCCTCCACCTTACCAAACATTATATCCTTCTCCAGCGACTTCAAGACAGCAACCAGACTAATGTTCGGCCAGACAACTGGGTGCAGTAAACTAGACAAGTTGACGCCAAAACTAATTATCATAGGGTGTTTGTTAATATCTAGGTAAAGAAGAGTATTATTCAATAGAATTCAATCAAATGGCTCATGTCTGTCGTTCTAGTTGGTAGATGGTTCTTCTCAATATAGTGATAGGAACTCGTTCCATCTCCTTTATGTCTCTACCTTCCGACAGAGCTGTTGATGAAAATGGAGGCCTTGGTCTGGAAATGCTGCTCATCATTGTCATTTACTTCCTTTGGTGAGAACTCACCATGTAGCTAGATCCAGCAGCAAGAAGGATGAGGAATATGATCCCTATCTGGGATATCACTTACTATTTACAACTGTATTCTATCAATAAAAAGCTAGCCATCATCTCAGGAGAAATTAGAAATACTAGTATTTCATACAAAATATCTATAGTGTTTATGTGTAGTAGCAAAAGAAACTTTCCAGATACTATCTATTGATTGAAGTTTTAGCCATCATTCAAGGCTCAGCTTTAAGTGTTATTTTTCCTGGAGCCCCTCTAGCCTACATTAAGTGTATCCCACAGAGTTAATCAGAGGATAATGACTGGCATAAAGAACAAACTGCCACCTAGTTGACTCAGATTCAGGACTACTCTATGTAAGGTTTCCAAGACGGTAAATTCTGACAGGAGCAGACGATCTCATCATTTTCCTGCAGAGCTACTGGGAGGTTTGAACCAAGGACCTTGCAGTTAGGAGTCTAATACCTAACCCGCAGCAAGCATCACAGGTCTTCTTTTGAATGGTGTTGTTGTTTGTTGTTACGTGTGGTCAGTCAGTTTCAACTCTTAGCAATGGGGTATAGGGTTTCCAATGAGCAACTAGTGGATTTGAGCCATTAGCTTTGCAGTTAGCAGTCCACTGCTTATCTTACAGCACCACATCAGGGTGCTGTTAATTCCCCACTTAGATCACATTCATCAGGTGACCCACCCATCCCCTAGCTGCTATGAATGTTGACTGTTGATGATTCAGAGCTACTCCTCTTCCTGATGTGGTGCTATAGGAAAATGCGCTGGATTTGAACTACAAGGTTGGTGGTTCAAATCTACCAGCCACTCCTCAGAAACCTTATACAGGGTCTCTATGGGTCAGAACCAACTCTAAGGCACTTAATAACAACAACAATCAAATTAAGTTCATTTTTACCTCTCTGTCTTTGCTTAAGATCATTGGTCTGCTCCTGTAAAGATTTCCAGTTTGGGAAACCCTATTTAGGGTCACTCTGAGTTGGGATCAACTTGGTGACAGTAAGTTTGGTTTGGGTTTTTCATCTTTGCCTAGGCTATTTCTTCTTCTTGGACTAACCTTATAGGAGTTTGACTCTTCCACTTTACGAATGCACATATTTTCTGTCTTTTGAGTCAAACTTTCACTATGAAAACATTCCTTAAAATGACATACCCTCCCTACCCTGGGGACAGCCAACAGTCAATGAATAATGACTGATATCTGGGTGAAGAGACCAAGATAGGACCAACTCTGTGGTGTAGTTCACGCTCCAGCACTCTCCTGGGATCAGGTTGAGGCTAAACCCTAACCCAGCTCCTTTTCTGGTTCAATTCTGTTTCCCTAATTCCCCTGCTCTAAGAATGCCTGCCTTCCTCACAATAAACCATGTCACCCATGGTTTTTGTTTCCACTTCTATGGACCCATGCCTAAGACCATGAGCCCCTTTCCTTTCTAAAGTTGAGACAGTGTACATAATCTTTATGCCTTCCTGTCTCTCTTCATTTCATTTTTCAAAGGTGAATCAAATCTTAAGAATATGGGTTCATAGCTGTGATTGGATCTGAAAACTAAGTTTCAGACTTTACCCATTATTTATGCATTAAATTTCCTGAGCCCTCCACATTTCAGGACTTTACACTGAGAATTAATGCTAGATGATGGCATAAGGACCTTTTGTGATCTTCCTTATACAGGGAGGTTTTCTAGTGCTCTCCACATGATAAGAAGATAAATACAAATATTTTCTGTTTTGGCACTCAGGGAAGCCTCTTTCATTTAACTAAAATATACAAATGAACCATGTCATCTCATCCTATGAATCGTTACCACGAGTCTAACTGAGCATAAAATACAATACAAACTGGATCCACAGCTTAAAATGGGACGAATAGTAGTATTATCCAAACTATACAACTTGATGGAGAATAATGAGAATCACCTGGTGTGGCGCTGTAGGATCAGCAAACCTACCTCAGAAACGTTGCACAGGGCTGCTATGAGTTGGAACTGATTCAATAGCACTTAACAACAACAATGAGAATCACCATCATCACAAAGCTGTTGTCCATGAAGTAGAGGTCAGACATAGTTTTACTTTCCAAACTTTTTACCAGTTCTGACACCAGTAGTCTCTCCGATGGCACCCTATACTTCTCTTCTAGGTTCAATTATCTATTGCAATGACCACACAGAACTCACAGGCCATCTTTGCAGCTAAGCGATTTATTATGAAAATAACAGGTTACAGCTCAGAATAAGGATCCAGGAGCATGCTGGAAGTCTCCTTTCTTCAGTGCAGGACAGTTTTCTTAGCTCCTGTTGGTCACACAGCTCTCTCTTGCTGTTTCAGGCCAGACATTTTTTGAGAACAGGCTCGTTTTGGCCCTGCTGTCTGTTGCCACTGGCTCTGCCACTGAGTTCCTTCCAGGTTTCTCACTGTCTTCAAATTTATAGCCATTCCTCCATGTTACAGCTCTTTAAAGAGGTTCCCTGCCTTCTCTCTCTCTCTCCTCTTCTCTCTACTTTATGTCTTCTGTTGCTTCTTAATGTTTCTCTTCCTGCTTCTTTCTGTCTGAAAAACCTCTGTGAGGTTGTCTACTTATATATACAATTCTTTGTCAGTTTCAAGGCATGGCCTGTTGGTGGATTGGATACAAACTGATCAATTCCTTCTTAATAGGCCACAAACACTTTATTTGCACATTAGCCTATAGTTACTCATTTGCATAGTCCATCAACCAATCTCTGCAAAGAGCATACCCATCACAAGGCGGGCTGCAGCCCAGGACCATACGTAAAGAATCAAAACCAAGTTGTTTACAGTTTATCCAGAACGTGTCAATCAACCTGGAAAAAATAACAGACTCTATGGGGATAGAAACCCAGGGCAATGTAACTTCTCAGGTTTAGGAGAAAAATCTGTCATGCTGACTTCCAAAGATCCAAGGTAAAAGGACTCTTGTCATCACATGCAAACTTTTCAGCATAGTGCCTGAAGTAAAGCAAAGTGGTCATAAACATTTATTCCTATTTCTATTTACTTCCACTCTATTGTATTCTAAATGTGATTTTGTTGTCTCCTTATAGCCCCTGGTAAGTTAGGAAGTGGAAGTCATAATTGGTCTCATTCCTCAGAGTGAGATTTAAAATATCAGCTTCAGCTTCAAATCATTACTCCAAGAGTAGCAATTTTGGTTACAGTTGATTTGGGTTCATATTCCCAAAATTTGCTACAGGATGTCCAATGGTACAGTCAACAAAGAATACCTCACTTGGTTTGTATAATGTTCATGTTTGGCCTATGACAAAGAGAACACTTAAAGTTCTGGAATTCATTAATGCTTTATTAATATACTTCATAAGATTCAGACATGACATCATTTGTGTGCTTCAATTTATTCCCGTGACTATCACCTGCATAGAAATGTTATCAAAGTGTAAACATTCAGGAATATACTTTTTATGACTGCTCTGTTGAAAAAGAATATGGCAGCTTTTCACTCTTCTAGGGAAAAAATTGTCATAATTTTCCAGATGGATGAGATAAATGTGGAAGCTCAGATTCCCACACAGTCATTCAAATGTCCTATAATTTTTTAATTAGCTGAAAAAAAAAAAAAAAGGATTTCTCTCTCCTCGGAAAACCTTCAGAGAGGGTTGCTATGGATCCGAACCGACTCAATGGTGCTTAACAACAACAACCAAACTACATTCACTTTTACCTGTACACTTATTTGCTTAAGAAGTTTCTGGATGGTACAAACTATTAATGCACTTGAATACAAGCTAAAAAGTTGGAGATTTGAATCCATCCAGGGGTGTCTCAGAAGAAAGTTCTGGTACTCTACCTCTGATAAATCAGTCACTGAAAACACTATAGTACATAGTTTTATTCTATTACCTCGATGGTAACTAGTATCTTTGAAAAAAACATTTCTTCTATTTGAAATAACTTGATTCTTCCATTTTGCAAACACACATAGTTTTCTGCCTTTTGAGCTGAACCTTCACTCTGTGGAGGTTTGCAGAAGCTCTAGGCTACAAGTATCTTACAGTTTCCTACTACCAATATATGTCTTGGTTGTAAAGTTAGTGAATCACAGTTAAGCTATCACTTAATTTTTGTCTGTTATAAAGTGAGCTATCTAAATCAAAGGCTTCTAGTGTGGCTCTATAGGATAAGCACTGGACTGCGAATCACACAGTTCAGATCAAATCCACAAGTTGATCCTTAGAAATCCTAATCAGGGTCGCAATAAGTCAGAACCAACCTGACGGCACTTAACAACCACAGTATCTAAGTGGAACCCTTTTTTCTGCCAGCACACAGCAGGATGTACACAGTGTCTGATGTACCGCAATGGGCCTCTTAGTCTACCTAGCTGAACATACAGTGGTTGTTCCATCCCTGCTCCAATGTATGAATGAATGCACATCTTACATTCCCACTGCCATTATTATGGGGTCTCTGAGATGAAAGGGAGTTAGGAATTTCATATGCTTCCTCAACTCACTTTGTTGACCCAGTATGACCCAAACGTGTTGCCTAGTCAAGTGTGGAAAGGAATTCACTCCTTGCCCCCTTCTCCCAACACATCCTGTCTAGAGACAGCTTTAGACATTGTTGGCAAGAGAATTTCTATAAGCAGGTCAGAAGAAGGGTCATTCCTACCTCCAGCGAGGTCTCTGCTATCTTTTCCTGAATAAGGATCAAGACCTCATTAAGTGTCAATTGAAGCACAGATAATCTATGAGTATGGAAGACTCTACACAGAAACATGGTTGTAAGTTCTTAGGTATGGAAAAATGTGTATGTTTTGATATTTCTTTTTTGAACACATGAGTATGATTATATATTTTCTTTATGGCTACTTTCTATGGAAACAGCTATAAAATATGCACATGACATATGCATATAAACTTTTATACTTCTGAGGTGATCAATGTATATTTGTGTCACTGTAGACATTTGACAAATATTTGAACTTTGCGTTGTGTCGCAATGAGAACTATGAGTTAGACATCTGCTTCCCTTTACACTGAGCTGTTCTGTGTTCTGATTCATGTTTCGTAGTCTCATATACCACTCTGTAGATGAGCTTCCTTCTGTACTGCATTACATAGAAACCTGACAGTGAGGACAGCATTGGCCTTTAGCCTTTCAGTGTGACAGAAAGTAAAGACGCAGAAAGAACATGGGTCATGGTGTTAGTCTTTACTTTCTACTAGCAGAGTAAGCTTGTTTTTTTTTAATGTTTTATTGTGAATTGTGTGATAGTTTACATGGGAGAACATTAGGTTTACATTCATCCTATCATATATAGTTTCATTGCCATGGTTACAATGCCCTCCCTGTATCATCAACCAACCAAAGGGCATACCCTAGCAGAGTAAGTTTGTGATGCTATTTGATTTATCTGCTTTTCAGTATTCCTTCTGTAAAATGAGGAGACTAGCTATGTATAAGAATCGGGTTGAGAATTCAATGAGGTACATATAAACCACCTAGCACAGTGATTGGTTAAAACAAAAAAATCATTCACTCATCCATTCATTCGAAAAATGTTATGTACCTACTTGTGGACCAACTTATACTCTAGTTGTTGTTGTTGTGAAGTGCTGTCAAGTCGATTCAGACCCATAGCGACCCTGCATAGGGTTTTTGAGGAGCAGCTGGTGAGCTTGAACCACCGACTTTGGAGTTCAAATGGCTCTGCAGTCTGGTGCATTAACCCACAGCGCCACACCAGGACTCCTGTACTCTAGTGATGGTGGTGGTGATGGTTATGTGCCATGGAGTCGGAACTGACTCATAGCGACTCTGTACAGGGTTTCCGAGGCTGTAAATCTTTACGGGAGCAGAAAGCCTCATCTTTCTCCCATGGAACAGCTGATAGTTTCGAACTGCTGACCTTAAGGTTAGCAGCCCGATTCGTAACCACTACGCTACCAGAGTGGGGGGTTCTGGACTGGGATTTCATATGCAAGCCTACTACATTATAGTAGATATGAATATGGACCCTAATTTACAGCCTCGGAAACCCTATTACAGGGGTCCCTATGAGTCGGAACCGACTCCAAGGCACACAACAACAAAAACATGCACACATAGGAGTCCTGGTGGGCTGCTGTGGGCTGATGCCTCAGATTGCAAAGTCGTTTGAACTGTAAGTGGTTCAAGCTCACCAGCTGCTCCTTGGAAACCCTGTACAGGGTCACTATGGGTCAGAATCGACTCCATGGCACGTAACAACAACAACATGCACATATAAGGAGGCCTGGTAGCGTAATGGTAACGAGTTGGGCTGCTAACCTCAAAGCCAGCAGTTCGAAACTACCAGCCGTTCCACGGGAGAAAGATGAGGCTTTCTGCTCCCGTAAATATTTATAGCCTCGGAAACCCTGTACAGGGTCGCTATGAGTTGGAACCGACTCTACGGCATACTTCTACCACCAATATACACACATGCCACATTTTTACATAACTAACATCTACAATATACAATTTTTAAAAACAAACTGTGCAACCCCTTTGCATGTTAGTTTCCCATATGTGCTATGTGCGTAATATGTGAAAATACAGTACATTTTATCTTGCTAGGAAGACAAAGATATCATTTAACTATTTGTTGTTGTTGTTGTTAAGTACCATTGAGTCGGCTCCCATTCATAGCAACCCTGTATAGGGTTTCGGAGAAGCGGCTGGTGACCTTGCAAACCAAATCGACCTTGTGGTTCAGTGCATTATCCCACAGCACCACACACCAGGACTCCCATTTAAAGAATTTGTTTAAATATGTAAATCTGTATATTTTTGGCTATAAAATGTGCAACTTGTAAACTAGGTAAAAATTAAAGAAATATTTGTTGATCAAACTGAAGGAATGAAAAGACTAAAAATAAGCCGGTAAATCTTGGTAGATATGAAAATAGCATAAGATTATCCAAAAAAGTCCAAACATATCAGTAACAAATGCAAGCAAACTAAATTTGCCTCCTTAATGTCTCTGTATTTACAAATTGAACTTGTAAAATTCAGATTATTAAAAGCAATCACATACACAAAAACATACTCCAAACAACTCATAAAAGTTCTAAAAGGTGGGCTTAAGAGCTAACTAAGTAATCATTTTTCTTCATTCCCAAATGTAAAGTAATTGAATAGTAATAAGACTTTCATTGTTTCATAGCTCTCTCACTGATCTTACGATGGAGTTCATAGATCGCCACCATACATACCTTTTTGAAATACGTAGTCTCTGTGTGATTTAGTTTTTATGGCCCCCATCCCTACGCATACTTTTCTACAACGTTTTTCAATATTTATTCATATATTTTGCTTGTGGTTGTGGTGGTTGTGTACTGTGGTTTCGTGCACCGTAAGAGTGTTGTACACCGACTCACAGTGACCCAAGCCTGTAAATCTTTACGGGAGCAGAACGCCTCATCTTTCTCCTATGGAGCAGCTGGTAGGTTCAAACTGCTGACTTTGCAATTAGCAGCCCAATTCAGAATCCACTGTGTTACCAAGGATCCTTTATATCTTTGTTATTGTGTTGTTATGTGTCGTGGAGTCAGTTCCGACCCATAGCGACCCTGTACAGGGTTTCCGAGGCTGTAAATCTTTCTGGGAGCAGAAAGCCTCATCTTTCTCCAGTGGAGCAGCTGGTAGTTTCGAACTGCTAACCGTGAGATTAGCAGCACAATTTGTAACCATTACGTTACCAGATCTTTAATCTCATTTAGTTTCCCAAACCTTCCTAGAAAGGGGTGGTGGTGGTTAGAAACCCTCTTTAACTTTCTTCTTCCCATTCTTGACCCATACAAGCCATTCTCTACACTGTAAAAAGTATAACCTTTTGATGAACACTTAATTATTTCCTTGCTTAAATCCATTCTGTGGTGGTTTTCCATTGCTTTTAGAATATTAGTCAAAATCCTGATTATAATCTAAAAGCTTTTGGATAATCTAGTTTTGTTTATCTGACCAACTTCAGCACACTAATCCTCAGCTATGTGCCTTGCCTGTTAGTCTCTGGGGCATAGAAAATGCCTTCTCCTCTCAGGGCCTCCCTCCGCACTTCCATCTCAGGGAACAAGATTTTTACTGCAGGATTTGCCTGGTTGAGCTGTTTTCTTTCTTTACATTCAATTTAAATGTCACCTTTTCAGAGAAGCCCTTCTTTTCCTCTTTCCTGTCTCAACTACTTGTTTGTTTCCTTCACAGCATTTAAGAGAAGTTAAAATTCTTTCCTTTGCCTGATTTCTTACTTTTTAATCTGTTTCTTCCTCTGTTATATAAGCTTCATGAGCTCATGGACCAAATTGGACTTGTTTGTTCTCTGAACCTTCCCTGAAGCTAGTACAAAGTCAGCTCTTGGTAACTATATGTGGGGCAAATGAATAAATGAAGGATTGAAGGGTCAGTTGTTTGGCCTGGGTAATTGCACTTTTTCCTTTTGAGGTAAAAGGATATCTCCATTTTTTGACTTGTAAACCACAATGTCTAATCTTGAAGTTTCAATTATGGAATTTAAGATTTATATTTTCAAATTGTACCCTAAACAGTCAAACTTAAAGTTAAGTTCCTTTTACCATCTAAATTGCCCTATTATTACCAGTTATCTTGGTCAATGGAACACATATCCACTAAGTCACCCAAACCTAAGATTTGGAAGCTATCATTAATTTATTCATTCATTTATGCATTCAAGCATTTGTATATAGAGCAACGACTCTGTCATCCAAAGTGTGTGTGTCTAACGATGAGCAAAACAGGTGTATACAATCCATGCTCTTATGAAACTTATTCTACCATCTTATTCGTGACTATTGAGGAGGAATTCTCTGGAATCAGCACCTCTCTCTCACTTTCTCTCTCTCATACCTTTTCTAAATCAAGCCAACATCACTTTTTATCTAGACTATTGTAACAGCTTTGTAATTGTCCTCCCTGCCTCTCGTCACATCTCATTGCATTTGTCAAACTACTTTTTAGTGTTTTCCTAAAAACCACCTGATGTGCTACAAAAATTCCCCATGTTTCCCCAACACTTTACAAGAGAAAGTTCAACTCACCCCGCTGGTTCAACTTCCAGACAAACAATAGGCAGTTCTAGGATATGAAAAATGGCATAAGAGAGGTTTGTTCTCCTCACAACCATCCATCATTAGCCATCAAATGCTCAGCATTTGCCCAGAGGCAAAATTCAGCAGGCAGAAAGGGATTGGAAAGAAGGACCCATGGAAAAGAGAAATGCAGGGAGGAAGTGGGATGAATGTTGTTGCATTGTGGGTATTGAAATTAATTGCATGCAACAAAATGTGTATGAATTGTTGTATGGAAGACTGATTTACTGTGCAAACCCAGATAACAACAACAACAACAACAAAAAAAGCTAAAAAAAAGAGAACGCAAGAGAGAAAGTGTTCAAATGCTTTAACATAACGTTCTTTCTGATTCAGCTAGTCTGAAATGACAGACCTGTGAGTATATCCTCATCCTTTGCATATACTATTTCCTTATCCTGGAATCTGCTCCTCTTCTTACCATATTAGCCTGGCAACCACCTTCAATTCCCTCCTTTTACTATTGAAACTTCCCGGACACCTCTGCCCATTCATGCAGAAGCAAAAGCTTTTGATATATGTCCTCTCATAGAATTTACTCCATCAGGCTTTGTATGAATATCAAGAACACACATTCTATGTCTAGATTCCTCGTTAGATGATAACCAGCTTGCCAGCAAGGGGTATGGCTTACACAAACTTTCACCTGGCTTGGGTCTTTTCAATCTATATAGGCTTAACTTATGTCTTAGGCTGGGTTCTTTAGAGAAACAAAGGCGATGCTACACACACACACACACACATATTTGTTATTGTTAAATGCCACTGAATTGGTTCCGACCCATAGCGACCCCATATAGGGTTTTCAGGGAATGGCTAGTGAGCTTGAACTGTGAACCTTGTGGTTCAAACTGACTTTGCAGTCCAGAATATTAACCCATTCCATAGATAGATTAGATAGATAGATAGATAGATAGATAGATAGATAGATAGATGCTGTCATTGTTAAGTGCCATTGAGTCAGTTCTGACCCATTGTTGTTTGGTGCCGTCGAGTCAGTACCTACTCATAGTGACCCTACGCACAACAGAACAAAACACTACCCAGTCCTGACCCATAGTGACCCTGTATAAGGTTTCCAAGGAGGGACTGCTGAGCTTGAACCACTGACCTTGCAGTTCACAGTGACCTTGCAATCCAGCACATTAGCCCACAGTACCACACCAGGACTCTCTCTCTATATATATATATATAGTGTGTGTGTATGAGTATACATAAAGTGAAGTTTATATTAAGGAAATGGCTCATAATTGTAGAGATAGAAGAGTCCCAAATGCAGGCCAGTTGACCCCACCTCAGCAGGTGGCTCCGGAAGGCAGGAACCCCAAGTCAAGGCACAGAGCAGGATCTCCTCACTGGGGCAGGAGCAGCAGCAGGTGACAGATGACCAAAGCCTGAGCAGGCGCATTATAGAACCAGCAGTGTGGGGCACATGAGCTGGGGCAACAGGAACAAGCATGCAGGATCCTCTGGTAGGCATCCAGTTTTCCAGACACACTCAGTGGGCAAATCCAGCAGGCAAACACAATAGAGCAGGCCACCCAATTAGGTTCAAAGAACCAGAGATGGGAGGGCGACCCAGATGCCGGATCCAGACCCAGAGAGGAAGAAAAGGAGTCTTTCCTGCAAGTCCATTATATTGTGAGCAGGTCATATTCCCAAATGTTTGGCTGCTCATAGCCAATCATCATAAAGTTAACTATCAACTGCCAAACAACTGGGAATCTTAGCTCAAGCAAGTTGACAGAGAAACTAACTATCACAGCTTATAATGCTGATATGTATTCCCTGCAAAGGAAAATCACCAAATAGAGTGTCACATTTATTTTGTCTATAATAAAAAGTGAATGGGTTTAAAGTTAGACAGATGTAAGTCATGATGTCTGTTCTGTCATTTATGGTCCTTGTTTACAGGTAAGAAAACAGATACAGACTTTGATTGTTTCATTTAATTGTTTTGTGCCTCAATTTTCTTATCTGTAAACATGGCACTACATTTTCAAAGTTATTATGAAGATTATATCACACATTTCACACTTAATAAAGCATTAAAATGTCTGGCACATATGTTTTCTAAAATTTAGTTTTTAGTTCTCAAGTTTGTTTTTATTCCCACAAGTCCCTGGATGGTGCAGATGGTTATATGTGCTTAGCTGCTAACCAAAGGTTGGCAGCTTAATTCCACCCAGAGGTGACTCTGAAGAAAGACGTGGTGATCTCATTCTGGAAACTCAGCCATTGAAACACTCTGAAGCTCACTTCTACTCTGTCACATAATGGGTCATCATGAGTTGGGATCTGTTGGATAGGAACTGGTTAACGGATTCCCTCCCCCACCTCCTGGTGTGGCACTGAGGGATAAAGCACTAGACTGCAGATGGGTTTGAACTACAAGATTGGAAGTTCAAATTTACCAGTCGCTCCTTGGAAATCCTTTACATGGTCGTGATGAGTCGGAATTGACCTTACAGCATTAACAACAATAGCAAGAAGCAGTTGTTGTTAGGTGCCATCGAATGAGCACTGACTCATAGCGACCCTATGCACACCAGAACCTGGGCCAACCTCACAATTGCTGCTACTTTGCTAATCCATCTCTCCTGGGGGGGTCTTCCTCTTTTTCCTTACCAAACATATCCTTCTCCAGTTACTGGTCCCTCCTGACAATATGTCTGAAGTATAAGAGACGAAGTTTGGCCATCTTAGCCTTCAAGGAGCTCTCTGGCTGCCCTTCTTCCAACACAGATCTGTTGGTTCTTTTGGCAGTCCATGGCACTTTCAATATTCTCCTCCAGCACCATAACTCAAAAGCATCAATACTTCTACGGTCTTATTCATGGTCCAGCTTTCGCATGCATGTGAGGTTATTGAAAATACCATGGTTTGGGTCAGGCGTACCCTAGTACTCAATCAAGAGGCAGTAAAGTCTATGAATCTGAAGTCAGAAGACAACCAAATGGCTTTTTCCATTTCTGTGGGGAGGAGATTATTGTTCAGCTGATGATTTATCTGGATTTCACACACACTTTAACAGCTCCACAGTGTCTTCAAATTAGAGCTCTTTATCACTCATTAGCACCATTGCAGGAAACTTTGATAAGCCTGCCTCTTACTTAGTCCTCTAATGCATTAAGCTCCCTTTTGCCAACTGGGAAAACCTCCATTTTCTTTTATCATCTGAATTCTGACCTTTAAGGTTTCATGCTAACCTGAGGGATTAATTTATCTCCTGTTAAAAGCAGCAGCTTTCCCTTACATGGAAACTGTCATGCCCTGAGTCTATGTAGTGATGCTGAGAAACAGGCCTGCAGGCTTCTGTTCCGATGGGAGGGAAATGTCTCTTCCAGCCCTCCCCTCCATTGTGAGTAGATGGGACTTTGATTTCAGGACCTCATATGAAAACTTCAGGCTGCTGTTGTACACTGCATACTGTAAATGTTTAAAAATTGACAAAATGCCATGAATGCCATTGTGCTAAGTCAAGCTCGTGTTTGTTTTATCTACTGTACACCACAGTATACTTCCCCATAGCAAAGAGTTTGTGTTGTTTTGACTACATCTAGACAAATATGCATAAAATGTGTATTCAACAGATATTTCATTTAAAAACAAAGAAAGTCTTGTGTCTTTAGATTGCCCCAGAACCTGAGGGCTACTGAGAATTATAAATAAATTTGGCTTCACAAGCTTGCAGTCATAAATGACATTTTTTCAAATGATGGAAAGGGGAAGGTCTGAGTTGTACAGGAACCTTCCATTTAACTCCCCTCCTCCCAAATATGTCTAAAATGTAAAGAAAGCCCTTCTAAATATAACTTGCAGTTGAAAAGGAGCTTTTGATTCCTAGTTATTGGGGAAAGACCTGTTTAACTATTTATACCAGTGCTTTGTTTTCTTTAAATTTATGCAGAAGGAGCATAGATGCAGTCCCTTTAAAAGCCTAGGGTTTATCACTCTCTAGTTGATGGGTACAATCCAGTGTGAGGAAATTGGAAACAGCTGGGGGAGACACAATGCCTTCCTTTTAAAAGACAGCTCAAGATTGCTAGAGGAAAATGGAGAAGGTACTAGAATAGTGTATCTCAAAATGTGGTTTCTGGACCAGCAACATCAACATCATGCGGGGAGAGGAGAAGGACTTTTCGAAATGCACATTCTTGGGTCTCTCTCAGACCTACTGGATTAGAAATTGTGATGGCAGGGAGGGCCCAGAAACTTGTGTTTTAATACTTCCTCCCGTCCTAACCCACACACAAACACACAGAGGCACCTCCTTCCAGGGATGCGGGTGCATTGAAAAGGAAACATGACTATCTGTACCCCTTCCACTCTCCCATGGTGGCTCCCTGCCATCCATCAGGTTTGCATATGTGCACACAGTTGGTGATCTGTAGGACAGAACCAGGTAGATGACCCTTGCAGTCTCTGAGTGCAGGCTCAAGACAATTTGGACAGGAGATTCTCAAGTCCCAAGATGGCCATGGTATAGTCTAGAAGGAGGCATGCAAACTCCTTGCCCAGTGGGTAGCGTGCAGGAGAAAGGTCAGAGTTGAGCCCTCTAAAAGATGGCTCCCCAGCAGGGAACTCATTGTCTAGGCTAGACTTGATACAACATCAACAATAGCAGGTCCCAAGTTTAGTCTCTTCTATCAAAGCAACCCAACATAGGGTTTCCAAGGGGTCTCTGATGGCTTTGAACTGCTTACTTTGAGGTTAATAGTCCAGTGCTTTATCCTACAGCATCACACCAAGACTCCAAGAGTGGGACCTAGGCCTGGGAAAAGAGTGTCCATAGAGAAGGAAACTTGAAAGGTCAACATGTGAGGGATGATTGTTTTGAGGACTATGGAAAAAAATGCTAATCAGGTTTTAGATCTGTACACCAACAGGCATTTATTTATAAATCTGTAATTCATGTGCAAACTATAAACAAGTTCTATCTCCCTGCCATGGGGTCAAGTCAGATGCTCAGCAACCCGATACCAAAAACCAAACCTCCTGCCTTCAGTCACCTCTGACTCCGCACCCCATATAGGGTTGCTGAGGCTGCCAAGCTTGGTAGGTTTGAACTGCTGATGTTGTGCTTATCCTATAGGGCAGTGGAAAGCAAGAACCAAATAAAATAAGCCAGCGTTCGGAAAGATGTTGGTCACAGGTCACCTTAATAATTGTGACATCACTGTACTTAGGTGGTTTTCTTCTTTTGAGACTTTATATAAATGATGATTTTCACATTAATAAAGAGAATGTGACGTTAAATGCATATAAATTAAATATTAAAATATCCTAACGGTGCACTTCTGCATCCTGATGAGGGAGTAACTTGTAGAAGAAAACAATGTGTCAGATGATACTGTTGGTTGGTTGTGTGGCATGTAGTCGTTTCCAACTCATAGCAACCCTATTTAGGGTTTTGGAGGCCATAAATCTTTACGGCAGAAAAGCTCATCTTTCTCCTGTGGTACGGCTGGTAGTTTCAAACTGTTGACTTTGAGGTGAGCAGCTTGACTCATAACCACTCGAGCAGCTGAATAAAATGTAAAGCCCATGTTTCTGAGGACTTCAGAGAGCTGCCTAAGCAATCATACCCTGGAAAGAGGGGACGCTCGTTGAGGGAAGCCTAACTTTTTGTGACCAATTTTTCCCTGAAGGTGAACATACTTTATGACTCAGAAATTCCACTCTTATATATACGAGCACATATACTCAGCAAAAATGCAGGCACATATGCACCAAAAGACATACCAGAAACTACAGAAACACTGTGTTCAATAGACCCCAACTATCTAAATGTCTATCATCAACAGAATGATTAATAAATTATGGTAAATTCACATATGAACCACTAAGAATGTAGCACCGGTGAATTGCACAGATATAATGTTAGATATTCCATTTATATAAGACACTGGGCCACATAAGAAAACAACTAGTTCCAATGAAATTCTCTCTTAAGGGCATTAGGATATTTCAGTACATGGTTTTTTGACAAATCTACAAGAATCTTTAAAAATCTTCAGTGCTTCAGATTTTAAATTCTTTTCTCCTTGTGCTGCATTTAATACAATTGAGAATGAAGATGGCTTATAATTTTCCATGTTCAGGAATAAAAGGAAGAATCTCAATGTAGATCATTAGTTACTTGACAATGATGCCCAAATCTTACTTCATCATGTCTACCTCTGATATTTCTTCTTCAGTAGTAGCACAGTTACTCACTGGAATTCTACTTCCTCTCTCTTTGCCAAGCCAACAGAGAAGCCCCCTTGAGAATAGTTAATGGTTGGGTAAGGAAGGCTAGTAAAGCAATTATCCTATCATCTCAGCCTTGGAAGAAACCTCAAAGGATTGTAGTGCAGTCTCTATTCCTTCAGAGCAAAGCATGGCTTCACCATGTCCCCTCAAAGGCAGGGAAAGATTTGCCAATGGTGGTGTGGGTTACACTCCTCCAAGGATGCCTCTAAGAATCACATTATTAAAATAGCTACTGAGCAAAAAGGCTAGGATTTCCAAAGCCACTGTGAACACATGTAGTATGAGGCAGCAATGAGGTCATCTCTGTAAATGTCAGCTGCATCCCCAGATGTGTTCTTACCTCAGCCCTCAGTCACAGAGAGCCAAAGAACGGCTCATCATTGGGAAAGTGTGGGGACCCGTATCCACATGTCCAGAGGAGACCCAGCACCTGGGCAGCCCAGAAGGGCCCCACCCCTTAGACAGTCCAGTTTGTGAGCTTCAGGCACCTAGCCACCCTTTCCAAAAGGACCTCACCCACTTAGCCTCAGCCCCACCCCATTCCATCCCATCCCTTGGCCAGACATGTAATTATCCGACCTGAAGAACAGCCTGAGATACCATACAGGGGCAGGGCAACCCCTAGCAAGCAGCTAAGCCAGCAGATGTTCCTTCTACTCCCGGGCCAACCTTTCATGATCACCCACCAGGGAACTAAGCCAGCTAAGTCTTCCCCTCATATTTTAGGGATCCAGAGCAAGAATACAACAAATGGAGTTCTCCAATCTGAACCCAAACATTTTCTCTTCTTACTCTGTCTCTGTCCCACATGCAAATGGCACACAAACATGAATATATCTACCCATTCCAGTTTCCCATGGCAGCCCCTTGCCATTCATCAGGTTTACATATGTGCACACAGTTGGTGAACAGAACCAAGACAGAAACAGGTAGATGACCCCTGTAGGCTCCGAACACAGACTCAGGACAATTTGGACAGGAGATTGTCAGGTCCCAGATTCCCAGGATATAGTTTAGAAGGAGGCATGTGGGTTCTGCAAACTCTTTGCCCAGTGGGTAGGGTGCCAGAGAACAGTCAGAGTTGGACCCTCTAAAAGGTGGAGTTCCCAACAGGGGCGCTCATTGCCTGTTCTAGACTTGATACAGGAATCAGCATATTACATTGGCCTCTGGTGCCTTCATTTCCCATTGGAGGTGTTTGTATGGAAATCAAAGCTGTTTATGGCCTCCATTGCTCTTTGAAGTAAACACAGCTTCTCCAGAGGCCAGGTTCCTCAAGTCCTTTCCATCCCCTGGCTTAGGATTCTGTGACTAGCAAGTTGTTATTTTAAGTGCCGTTGAGTTGGTTCCAACTCATAACGACCATATGTATAACAGAATGAAACACTGCCCAGTCCTGCACTCGCTGCTACACTTGAGTCCATTGTGGCAACCACTGTGCCAGTGCATCTTGATGGGTGGTCTCCCTCTTTGTCGCTTACCCTCCACTTTACCAAGCATGATGTCCTTCTCCAGGGACTGGTCCCTTTTGATAATATGTGTGAAGTATGAGAGATGAAGTCTGGCCAATCCTGGCTTCTATGGAATATTCTGGCTGTACTTCTTCCAACACAGATTTATTTGTTTTTCTGGCAGTCCATGGTACTTTTTAAAATCCTCCTCCAACACCATAATTTAAATTCACCATTTTTCTACAATCTTCCTTATTCATTGTCCAACCTTCACGTGCATATGAGGCTATTGAAAATACCGTGGCTTGGGTCAGGCACACCTTAGTCCTCAAACTGGTATCTTTGCTCTTGAACAATTTAAAGAGGCATGTGCAACATATTTGTCTAATGCAAACCATCATTTGTCTTGACTGCTGCTTCCAGGAGTGTTGATGGTGTATCCAAGCCAGGACAGTGACCAGCAAGGAGGACTTTAAAAAAGAAAACTGTAGGAGCAAAGGGACATAAACTTTGTGTCTGCTGTTATCTTCTGAGCATGAGGGCTAACCTGCTATTCACTCACAGTCCTTAACTACACTGGTTTCACTCTACTTTGTGAGTGGAAGTATGACACAAAGAATTTGTGTAACACTTCAAGGCCATTTTTCTTATCTGTCCTGTTGTAGATAGTACTTTTTTATCCTTTCTGACAGTACTGGCCAATCTCTGTCTTCCTGCTGTGGGGCATTTATGCATTTGGAAGTACAGAGCTCTATAGTTGTTAGAACTGTTTTTCCCCTTGCTAATCATTCTCCCGTCATGCTGAGGTTCCGCATCTGGAGTGTTTGGCCATGGTAGAATTGAGGTTCCCCAGGACATGGGCTTTGGATCTTGTATTTCTACAGAGAAAGTAACTGCCCTACCTAATTCTCCAACTTATTTTATTGGTTCTGCTTTCCTTTCATTTCCCATTGGGGAGTACATTGTCACTACCCACAACTTACTCCCTAAAGCACTCACTGTTGTTGTTGTTAAGTGCCGTCAAGCCAGATCCGACTCATAGCAACCCTGTATGGAGTTTTTGAGGAGTGATTGGTGGGTTTGAACAGCCAACCTTGTGGTTCAAACTGACTTTTTGGTCCAACACATTATCCTGCAGCGCCACACTAGGACTCTGAGGCACTTTAGTCTAATCTACTTAGACAAAAGTTGCCCCTCTCTTTATAGCCTCTGTTTCTCACAGACCTTGTTTGTGGTGAATCCTATCCTTTCACCCACCTGTGGTGCAGTGAATCATCTTTATATGAATAACCTTGCGAACTATGGTCTAACTCACATAAAGAAATAGGTTGGGACTACTCTAATTATGTGCATGAAATCCTTGCAGGAGATTGATCTGTTTTGCTATTTCACTAGGCTTTAAAAAAACCAATTATACAGATAGGAAGGGGAACCTCACTACCATCAAGAAGAGCTGAGAGTGGAGTTTGTCCTTTGACTCCAGTGTCCCTACACTGAGAACCTCCTAGGCCCAGGAGGCAGTGCTACGACACAGGAAACCTGTAACACTGAAGGGAGCACAAGATGGCAAGAAACGGCAGCAAACACAGCAGAGTCTAGCAGTAGAGAAATGGCAACAGCAGCATCAGGTGACCAGGAGAGACAGCTCAGTGAACTTCTTAGTTTCTGGAGCAAGGTGATTACAGTGGTCTTGCCAACTATTGGAGTGAGAGAGCTGAGCACCATCGGTCAGGAGGCTGCCTGGTGACGTGGGACACCTCTGGACACTGATCAGTGAGCTAGAGAGCTGTAATACTTGCCTGAACAAGGTAGCCTCCAGGCCTGAGCAGGGCCCAGTGGCAGAGGCCTGTTTGCGGGCATGGATAAGAAGTAGCTGTCTTTGTGAAACAATTGTATCCTGACTTGTTCCTATTACTTCCATGTAGACATTGAATTATAACCTGTTACTTTCCTAATAAATCTCGTAGCCAGGAGTATTTTCTAAGAGTTCTGCATGCCCATTGTAAAGAATTTTTGAACTCAGCAGAGAAATAGAGAGTGCTCTGGGAGGGATGGTGGGTGTCAGAATTGATGAAAAGCTTGGATAGAGGAGGTACGTCTGACCTCTACCTCACACGAATCAGCTTTGGACTGATGCTAATCTTGATGATCCCTTCTTGCAAAGTTAGATGAGAAGGCCTGATGCCACCATTTTACACCTCCCTCACTCATCCATTGTTCTGCTGATAAGCTGGGTTACATACCCAGTGAGGAGAGGAGTAAGACTGAGAGTCAGCCTCTTTTATCTGTTTTGCAACATGAATCTCCCATAAGCTTTAATAAAACAAACAAAAACCCAAACTGGTTGCCATCAACTCATCAATCCTGATTCATGGCAACCCCATACTTGGCAGAGTAGAACTGAGCTCCTTAGCATTTTAAGTGGCTGATTTCCAGAAGTAGGTCACCAGGTCGTTCTTCCAATAAGTCTCTGGGTGAACTTGAGCCTCTCATCTTTTGATTAGCAGTCAAGTGTGTTAACAGCACTATACAGGAACTCCAAGCTTTGTAACAGACATACGTCTTCCCTTTGAATGGTCTTCGTGTGTCTCAGTCATCATTATGGCTAGCTTGCTTTGAGAAGAAACACAAATTTCGGATCCCCCATCAGCTCAGTAAAGTGGAGGGTCAGTGAAAAAATGGAAGGCCCCTAACAAGTGGATTTGTACAGTACACTTTGAATGAGGACCAGAAAGTTGTGTTGGCCCTCTTGTTTCCAGAGGCAGGCATAACCCTCAAGGCTACTCTTGGAGTCTGGTTCTGTGGAGATCAACAGCCTCAGTTTCTCCTTCAGTAAAGAATTCTGTGCTAAGGTCTTCTCCTTTCTCTCATTTTTCTAGGGAGCATTAGTTCTTGGCTTTTTCTCTAAGACTGTCATTGGTTGTTAGAGCACTGGCTAAATTCCTCAGTAGTGCCCCTATTGATGAATAATTTTGGCAATGCATCTGAATGATGATGATCAGATAACAAAGTATTCTTTATCTGACCTAAGAAGAATGGATGAAATTTAGAAATGAGTTTCTCAAATTTTGCATCAAAATATCCCTCTGGAGCTGAGACCTGCAGGCTTTAGAAATAATAGCCAGAATGGATTCAAATACCAGTCCCACCACTCAGTAAATTAACCTCTATGTTCCTTGATCTTCTACACACCATAGTCCATTAAGATGCAGGGAGATAATGTAATAACTCAGGACCCCACTGTTCTTGAGGTTCTGCCACCTGTTAAGTATTCAGTACATGCTAGATGTTTCCTTGTTATTGTTTTATTAAAACCATTACTGTGAGAAAAGAAAACTGTCTTCTTATGGCCTGACCTTACCTTTTAAAAAATAATTAGGGGTACACTTCACTTGAAATATGATTGTATCTCTGTTATAAAAGCAGTCATTTCAAAGTTTCTTTTTGCACTAACCAGAGGATGTTTGGAGCCAGTGCTGGAAAGGACTACCATTCAGTCTGTAAGATTCAATAATAATGACTAGATTTATTAAGAACCTATCAGTGACCAGGCATTCTCATAAGAACTCTATGTGTATAAACTCATTTAACTTAACCTAATTCTTACTTAACAATGAGATTGAACAATAAATAAAGATCATAGAAGAATTAATTAATTTGAGTTATGGTGTTGGAGGAGAATATTAAAAGTACCATGGACCACCAAAAAAACAAATAATTCTGTGTTGGAACAAGTACAGCCAGAATGCTCTTTAGAAAACAGAATGGCCAGACTTCATCTCTCATACTTCAGACATATTATCAGGGGCGGGGGGCAGTCCCCGGAGAAAGGCATCATACTTAGTAAAGTGGAGGGTCAGTGATAAAAAGGAAGGCCGCCAACAAGTGGATTGGCACAGTGGCAGCAGCAATGGGCTCAAGTGTAGCAACGATTGTGAGGTTGGTGCAGGACTAGGCAGTGTTTCATTGGCTATGCATAAGGTCACTATAAGTCAATAACAACTTGATAACACATAACAACAACAACAACAATATTGAAGCACAGAGAGGTTAAGCATCTTACAGCTGTAAGTGTCAAGTCCAGAACTAAAACCTAGGTTGTTTGACTATAAAAATCATGGCAGTGGGTGTCTGACCTCCTCTGATTTCACAAGGGGGAAGGTAAATCCAGATCAATAGGCCAAGACTGATTCCTATGAAGCAGAAGTCAAACATACCTAATCTCTGCAAATCTTTTTCTAATTCTGAAACCAACTCTCCCTCCCAAGATACCTTCTATTCTTGAGTTTGATAATTCATTGCAATGATCATATAGCTAGATCATAGTCACAGTTACGGTATTTATTAGGGAAGCAAAAAGTTACAATTCAGGTTCAGATACAATTCTTCAGATACAATTCAATACAATGCTCAAGATAGAATTCTTCAATCAGGTCAGCCTCCTCTCAGCTGTGCCTGCAAGCAAGCCTCCCTCCGGCCGTCAGACCCTGCCCTGGCCTCTGCCCTGCTCTGGCAAGTGTTACCAGGTTCTTTTAGCTCTACAGAGCCTAGAGGCACCCAACTTATCCAGCAAGCTTTTGTCTGAAGGCACTCAACTCTAGCTCCATGGGTTGGCAAACTCTACCAAATTCCCAGAAGCACCCTACTCTGCCAGCATGCCTTCTGCCAGAAGGCACTCAGCTTTCTTGCTCTGTAGCTGGGAGCCCACTGCGCTATCCCCACCAGTCTCCTGGTTCTGCTATTGCTACTGTTGCTGTTTCTCTGCTACTACTTCTCTCCACAGTCTCAACCCCATCTCCTGGATCTCAGAGGCTTTCAGCCCAGGGATCTTATATCCAAAGGATGTGCATCACTCTCTGGTTTCTTCTTAGTGGTTGTGAAGTTCCCCACTTCCTGTCTCTGGGATGGTTCTTTTTAAGACTAGTGGGATGATGGCAAAACTAATTCCTACATTAAGGTTCCATAAGTAGCGTTGTTGTTGTCAGGTGCCATCGAGTCGGAACCAACTCATAGTGACCCCATGCACAGCAGAACGAAACAATGTCCAATCCTGGGCCAACCTCACTACCGCTGCCACACTTGAGTCCATCAATGCTGCCACCTGGCCAATTCATCTCATTGGGGGTCTTCCTCTTTTTCTCCAACCCTCCATCTTACCAAGCATGATATCCTTCTCCAGCGACTGGTCCCTCCTGACAATATGTCCAAAGTATGAGAAACAAAGTTTAGCCATCTTGGCCTCCAAGAAGCACTCTGGCTGCACTTCTTCCAAAACAGATCTATTGGTTTTTTTGGCAGCCCATGGCACTTTTAGTATTGTCCTCCATAAATTCTTCTACAATCTTCCTTTTTCACTGTCCAGCTTTCGCATCCATATGAGGTTATTGAAAATACCATGGTTTGGGTCAGGTGCACCTTAGTCCCCAAGCTGACATCTCTGCTCTTCAACACTTTAAAAAAGTTCCTGTGCGGCAGATTTGCCTAATGCAATACGTCGTCTGATCTCTTGACTGCTACTTCCGCGAGTGTTGATAGTTGATCCAAGAAGAATGAAGTCCTTGACAACTTCAATCTTTTCTCCATTGATAAGAATGTTGTTTATTGGTCCATTGGTTTCTTGGCATAGTGGTTACGGATGAGGCTGCAAACCTCAAGGTCAGCAGTTCGAAACTACCAGCTGTTCTGCAGGAGAATGATGAGACTTTCTGTTCCCGTAAAGATTTATAGCCTAGGGAACCCTGTACAGAGTTGCTATAAGTTGGAACCGACACCACGACACGTAGCCACCACTACACATTATTTGCGTGGTCCCACCTTCACAAGTGTACCATACACCGTATTTAAATTATTAACAATCTATTCAATCCTCTAAGTGGACCGTATACACCTCACATTTGCATAGTTCTATCTAGTGTGGTAGGAGTCCTAGTGTGGTGATATGGGCTAATGCGATGGGCTGCAAAGTCGGTTTGAACCACAAGGTTGGCTGTTCAAGCTCACCAGGTGCTCTTCAGAAATCCTACACAGGGTCGCTATGGGTCAGAACAGACTCGAAAGCACTTAACAACAACAATCCAGTGTGGAGCTGCAGGATAAACACTGGACCACAAGTTGGTTTGAACCACAAAGTTTTGTGGTTTGAAGAAGCATTTTTCCCAAGAGGGCAGACACAAAGATGGGGTGCAACACTTGGAACTCTGTTGGTATACTTCTTTGGACTACATTACTTGAGGCAGGTATTCAGTATTGACTAGGTTATTGAATGTGGTTATGTATCATGGGGGAGGGGTGATAAAAACTAGAATGTCTGACCATCGCTCTCAGAAGTTGATATAGCATTAGAAAGACAAGAAAAACAGATGGAAAAACAAAAACCAAAAAACATGACATAGGGTCAGAAGGCATGGGACCAATTCCTAGTCATTTAGCTTTCTTTATCTGTTTTCTTCTCTACAAAATGAAGGGATTTGATTGAATGACCTCCTAGGTAGTTTAGCTCTGAAAAGAATGGCATAGATAATCTGTGTTTGACAAAAGTACCACTGTTGTATTTCATTTATTCATGCAACAAAAAATTATTGAGTGTCTAATATAGCATAGCGGTTACAAATCAGGCTGCAAACCGCAAGGTCAGCAGTTCAAAACTACCAGCTGTTCCGTGGGAGAAAGATGAGGCTTTCTGCTCCCGCAAAGATTTACAGCTTTGGAAACCCTGTACAGAGTCACTATGAGTCGGAACCGACTCCACGGCACATAACAACAACAACAAATATATCAGATGGAGTCTGATGGAGTCCTGGTGGGGCTCTGTAGGATAAACTCTGTATTGCTAACCACAAGACTGGCATTTTGAACCCATTAGCTGCTCCTTGGAATCCCTGCCACTGAGTCGGAACTGCCTTGACAGCACTTAACAACAAGAGTATATTAGACACTCTTCTGAGTACATGGGGCATATTAATAATAAAAAAGAAAGCTGAGACTGATAATAAGCATAGTCAGAATCTGTAAGTAATTATATAGTGTGTTTGAAAGTGATGAAGTGTTACACAAATCTACAAACATGGTAGCTATAATGGGACTTTACCATTTTAAATGTGGGTAGTCCTTATTGAGAAAAGAACATTGGAACAAAAACCTAACAGAATTAAGTTAGTTGTCATGTGGAACACTTTCCAGACAGAGGGGACATATAATGTAAAGGCCTTATGGTGGAAGCTTGTCTAGTTAGAAGAAGAGCACACACTGAACCAAGTATCTGCAGGTCATCCAGACAAGACTAAAATATCTCCCAAAGCAAGATCTTAGAGATAGAGGCTGAATCTGAGCAAACAATGGAAAGAGAGTAGGGGATAAGGTAGGGACAGTTCGTGTGGTGCATTATAGGACATTGTAACACGTTTGGCTTTTTTACTCTAAGTAGCATGGGGGTTCTTTGAAAGCTATCGAGCTCAGAAGTAGAAATAGAATGACTCTGATTGCCATTGTTGAGAATGGATGCTCAAAGGCAAGTTAGGCGCTATTGCAGAAATTCAGACAAGAGATGATGGTGGCTCCGTCGAGGTCAGGGCAGCAGAAATGGAGCTGGGAAGAAGCGACCAGATGAAGGATTTATTTTGAACATAAACTTGATCGGATTTTCTGACTTTCTCCATTTGGGGATAATGGTCTCCACACTGGATTTAGTCCAAATCAGAACTGAAGAAAGAATCATTGTTAACATCTTCTTCCAGTCAATCGCTTTTGATTAGAAGTTAGTGTGAGGCATAATTCTTTATCCCCTGCCCCACCCCTCAGTCCTGGGTGGTCTTTCTCCCTCATAACTCTTTTATTGCCTGCCTCCTTTCTATACATCTTATCCATAAATTAGTTTGTTGTCAGTTACCATCTTCTTTTCATTGTCCAATGTCAATTTCTTCTGCAGAAATGGATGGAGCAAATACATATATTTCTAAATAAGAAAATGGTGGTGGTGGTTGGTGATTGTGTGCCTTAGAGTTGGTTCTAACTTAAGGTTTCATAGCGATCCTGCATAGGATTTCCGAGGCTGTACATCTTTATGGGAGCAGAAAGCCTCATCTTTCTTCTGTGGAGCAGCTAGTAGTTTCGAATTGCTGACCTTGAGGTTAGCATCTGGACTCATAACCACTATGCTACCAGAGTTCCTTAAATAAGGAAATACATACATACATTTCCAAGTAATCAAAAAAGCGGATACAACAGTCTCTGCATTTGATTATGTGTGTGATTAATTGGAACATAATGTAAAATATAATCCAAAGCCAGTCCCTCTGTCCATAGAGGCAATTCCCACTCATAAGGGTTTCTGAGACTGTCAATCTTTACATGAGCAGAAAGCTTTGTCTTTCTCATGAGCTTCTGGTTTCTCCCTTGCAAAATGAGGCTAGTGGAAACTAAGAATTATTTTCGTTTCTTCATTATACATTCAGCTTTTCACTATACCACCTATACCTTTGTTCCTTTATCTCTCCAGTACGTTCCCCCTTACTGTGAGTTTTCTCTAAATTTCTTATGACTTGTGTCATGAGCTTTCTCCATGTGTTCTTTTTTCTTCCAGTAGATGGCAGTATTCAGTTTTATTTCCCAGCGGGACTTTTTTTCCTTGCATGGAGGACCTTGGCCAGTTGCCCTTTCTGCAAAGTTTGTGCCCTTATGGTGCTAGATGTGACCACGGGAAGAGGAAATTAAAGGAGGAACTGATGAGTGGTAAGAAGGCCTCCCCTGAAACACTTGGCAATGCCTAGGAGCCTCACTTTGCTTCTCCGGCAGACATTTTATTTTAACTTTTGGGTTAGAATTGTTTTAAGTCCACATTTCAAAGAGTTGCACCTACTCATTTGATCTTTTTTGCCCTGTGAGGTAATTAATACAGTTCTCATTTACCTCATTTTACAGGTGTGTAGATGGAGAGTGGAAGAACAACTTTAAGCTTGTTACCTGATTTACTGCTATGAGCTAAGCTCAAGCAAGTTTCTGTTTCTTTGGACTCTAGGATTCTATGGAATCCTGGAAGAAAATTGATCTACAGGTAGCTTTCAAGCAACTTGCCAAGGGCCAGAAGGCTGGTTAGTGTTGGAGCGAGAACTAGAAGCCAGATGTCTGGTGCTGCGTCATCTCTGTTGTTAGGTAGAGTTGATTTACAGTGAAGGAGCTCTGGTAGCATAGTGGTTACGAATCGGGCTGCTAACCTCACGGTTGGCGTTTCGAAACTACCTGCTGTTCCGCGGAAGGAAGCTAAGGCTTTCTGCTCCCGTAAAGATTTGTGCAGGGTCATTATGAATCATAAGCAACTCCACGGTACTTAACAACAACAACATATGTGATAGAGTAGAACTGACTCACAGGATTTTCTAAACTGTACTCTTTCTAACAGATTACCAGGTCTTCCTCCTAAAGAGCAGCTGGGTGGGGTTTGAACAGCCATCTTTTTAGTTAGTTGCCATTCACTTCCGTCCTAACTTCCCTGCAGGCTATAAACCCGTTGTCCTTGAGTCGACTCTGTCTCATGGTGACCCCTCTATAGGGTTTTCTTGGCTGGTGGCACTGCAGAATAAGTAATGGATAGCTAACCATAATGTCAGCAGTTCTAACCTGCCAGAAAGATGAGGTTTTCTACTCCCATAAAGATTTACAGCCTCGGAAACCCTGTACAGGAACCCTAGGAGTCGGAACTAACTCGAGTGATTAAGTAAGTTTATTTTAGCAGTTGAATTTCTTTTCTTTACAGAAAAATCTCAGAGAAATACCAGTATGTCTAACAAATCAAAATAAGCTGCTTGATTGAAGGACAGTGGAGTCCTGAGCCTCCCTTCTTCTCCACTACCTTACTACAGACTGAAAAATAAAACAAAACAAAACCCAAATCCATTGCCCCAAGTCAATTCTGATTCATGGTGGTCCCATGTGTTCAGAACAGAACCAAGCTCTCTAGGGTTTTCTTAGTGTAGTGGTTACTAATCGGGCTGCGGACCGCAAGGTGAGCAGTTCGAAACTACAGGCTGTTCTGCAGAAGAAAGATGAGGCTTTCTGCTCCCGTAAAGATTTACAGCCTCGAAAACCCTGTACAGAGTTGCTATGAGTGGGAACCGACTCCACAGCACATAACAACAACAACAACAATCTTTATGGAAGCAGATCTATGGTGCCACTGTTGGGTTTTGACCACCAACTTTTTGGTGACTGGATGAATGCAAACTGGTTTTGCCCTCCAAACAGTTTAGCTCTTTTATGGCCCCTAACAGAGAAGAAAAGTCCTGGTGTGGCGCTATGGGATTTGCACTCTACTGCAAGGTCAGTTTGAACCGTCAGGTTGGTGGTTCAAACTTACCAGCTACTCCTTGGTTATGAGTCACAACTGACTCGATGGCACTTAACAACAGCAACAACAGAGAAGAAGCAATATGCCTGGATGGATAATGGAACATGGAATCTTTAAATACTGTGCCTTGACTCAAGTCACATATCAATCTAGGTCTTCTAGGATCTCTGATACCAGTTTTTCTTTAATTGCCTGTGAGGACTTTGCAAGGAGTGGAATACAAGGAGACCCCAATAATATCATGGAAAAATTCCAGTTCCATATTTCCACAAGCTTTTTGAAGGTCCTTTGTGTAATGGAAGTGCAGTGGACATTTTTCCGGGGTGCCAGGGTGTGGGTTATATTGAGGTAAACATTTCTCATGGTTCTTCACTGCCTATGGAATCAAATTCAGACTTGTTAACACAGATCCAATATTTTTACCATCAGTTCCCATTCAACCCTGCAGGGTACACTGCTCTGGGTATGTCCTTCAAGTGCCATGTTCCTTGACACTTTAATCATTATGAAAAATATAGTTGTGATGGCACCTTCTCCAAAGCTTTCAGTGAATAACACCCTAAGAATCCATAGTCTTTTTTTCAGAATCATAGTTTTATTGTTATTATTTTACAATATACTCTCACATGTAACTAGGTATACCACAGATGACATTTAAATAAGCATCCAATACTTTTTTATTTGTAAAATCATTCAAAGACAATATTCAAATTAAATACACACTCAATATCCAGTATTTTAAGAATTCTTTCACAAGAAGGATGCTTTTCAATTACTAAGTGTTATTTAGAATTTCAGGGTTTTTTGGGGAGGTAGTTCTCCCTTACATCAATTGTTTTCTAAGTATTTTATTATCTTTTTGGTGAATGTATATACAGCAAAACATGTTCCACATCAACAATTTATACTCGGAACATTCAGTTTGTGTCAACATTCTCATTATTTCTGTTCTAGTTGTTCCACTTCCATTAGCTTTTTCTCACGGCACCTCCCCCAAGAATTCCCTAAACTTCTCATCTTTTTTTTTAGAGTAACTATTGTCTACTTGGTCTCATATGAATAAGTTTTTAAAGAGCTAGAGTGAAAATCTTCACTTTTTGAGGTTGTTGTTAGGTGCTATTGAGTTGATTCCAATCCATAGCGACCCTATACAGTGTTTCCGAGGAGCAACTGGTAAGATTGAACCACCAACCTTACAGTTTTTACAGACTTTGCAGTCCAGTGCATTAACCCACAGTGCCACACCAGGACCCCATTTTTTGAGGTAACTGCTATTTAGTTAGAAAGTAATACCAGAAGATAGTTTCTGCTCAATGTTTAAAAAATATCTTAGAGCAATAGTCTCAGAGATTCCTCCAGTCTCTATGGATCCAGTAAATCTGGATTCTTTTAGAATTTGAAGTTCTGTTCCGTATTTCCCCCCTTTTTATCAGGATCCATTGACTGAGACCTTGGTGAAAACACTTAGCAGTGGTAACATTCACAGCATTTTCTACATAGTTCTATTAGTTCATATCACAGTGATTGCATGTTTGTCTTTCCTACCAGCTTCCTCCTTTGTGACTTGCTTAAGAATAGGGATCATGTCATACTCATCTTCAGCTACAAATAAGGCACCTGACCCATGGGACAAGCTTACTACATTAAATCAGTGAATAGCAAGAAATGCTCGGGGTTAGGTTGTTCTGTTAGGAAGTGAGAGAATGCTATAAACAAGGAAGCCCAGTGGATGTAGGATGTAGGAACTTATTACAGAGCATTTAGCTCCGTTACCTCACCAAAGGACTTGTGTGTGTCTATATAATCACCAAGGTTTTGAATGTCTGCCCCATTGTTGTTAGATGCGCTAACAAAATGCCTGTTAGAGTTGCTTTACAATCCTATGGGCAAATAGAGTTTCAGTATAACCAAAAAGATTGGTTAGATATCCATCATATGAAGTGGCTTCAAAGAATTGGTGAAGAAATTCCATGATTTTTTCATTCTATTTTTCTATGTATTCTTTGAAGCCCCCTCTTACATTACAACTAGGACTGTTTGCTATTACTATCATTTTTGGGGGTGAGGAGGGCTTTATATTCAAATTAATTGAGAAGACAGAGTTGTAATAGAAATTCTTCCCTATCTTAGAGAAGAAGACTATATTGCACATGAAGAACATCAGTTTGGAATGCATGTTCTACTAAACAAGTCTTATTTGCATAGCTACATTTTATTACTCATTCATCTATATAAAAGTAATGCAATATTTTATATTGCAGCTTTCTATTATTTCTACAATTGCTCCAAATGATTTCCTCTTTCCGTGTATGCTTTTTGTCAAAAATAATACCAAGAAAATGACTTTTTGGCTATTACAACTTCTGTGTGTTTTTGATCCATTAGAGTTTTTTTTCTCATTTAGATTTTTAAAGCAACTCTTTCAGACTTTAAAATACACTTGTATTTTTAAATTTAATTTAATCCTAAGTAGTTGGTATGGCTCTGTAGGATAAGCATTGGATTGCAAGGTCGGTTTGAATTGCAAGGTCAGTGGTTCAAACTGACCAGCTGCTCCTTGGAAACAGCTTGCTCCTTGGTATACAGGGTCGCTATGCGTCGGAACCAACTTAATGGCACTTAACAGCAACAACAGAAAGCCGTTTTTCCAGATCAGCAGTATTTAAAGTTTTCTATAATCTAAGGTTTAATGCTATTATATGTTTCTCTTCAGAGCACAGATTCTATAACCCTAACTACTGGGTTAAGAGTCTAATTCTACTCCTTAGAAGCTGTGTGACTCTGGCCAAGTCACTTTGCTTTCTGTGCCTCAGTTTCCTCTTCTGTAAAATAAGAGAAAAAATGGAACCAATCACCTAGACCATGAACATGAGTTGAGATGCGTGCAGTGCATAGTTATAAAAGACAAGGGAACAGATTTTGCCCTAGAGCTTTCAGAAGGAACCAACCCTGCCAACATCTTAATTTTAGCCCAGTGAAACCGATTTCAGAATTCTGACCTCCAGAATTCTAAGATAATAAATCTGTGTTGTCCGAAGCCACTAAAGTTTTGATCATTTGTTACAGCAATAACTGAAAATAGTACAGATTTCAATTAAGGATCAGTTAATTATGGGCAAAATTGTTCTACAAGGGCAGGTCTCCAGTGTAACTAAAAACATCAATAGAGCAATGAAATTCCACTCACATAAATTCACTCTGAATACATTTTTAAAGACTGAAAAGAATTCTGTTAGTTCCTAGTGAGTAGACATTATTAGCATAGTGGGTTACGCATTGGATTGCTAACTACAAGATCAGCAGTTCAAATCTAGCAGCTGCTCCTCAGCAGAAAAATGCCACTTTCTACCCTCATAAAGATTTACAGCCTCAGAAACCCTAAACAGGCGTTGAACCATTTTATCACCATAGGATTTGGCCTGATACCTCTGAAGGACTGAATGACCCCTTATTTATGTGTGTTAGTGCACAACACATTTTGGACACTTCTATTTTTCACTGAGTAGAATTTATTATCTTAGTTTTAAAAAGGGGAGGTGTAAATTCTGTTTACATGTAAGAATAAACTTTGCTGTTACGTATCACCAATGCATAAGGAGCTCTGGTAGCATAGTGGTTACAAATCAGGCTGCAAACTGCAAGGTCAGCAGTTTGAAACTACCAGCTGTTCCATGGGAGAAAGATGAGGCTTTCTGTTCCCGTAAAGATTTACAGCCTTGGCAACCCTGTTCAGGGTCACTATGGGTCGGAACCAACTCGATGGCACTTAACAACAACAACAACATCACCAATGCATATAACAATTTATGATTTTACCCCACAATACATACAGATTTACAGTCCTATTCCACTAAGTCTATAGAAATTCAAAACACTACAAAAGATGTGTAACTGAAAAAAAGTAACTCTCAAGTCATCCAATATCTTCAAATACACATGTGGCCATTCCACTGTTCTTGTGAATTCCTATTCAGACCCTGAACTGCTACAAGGGGCATGTGGAATTTATCACCCATCTCCTTTAAATAACTTTTTCTTTCTTCATACTTCCCCCTATTTATATATGAACTTGGTTCATAGTCAATATGAGAAAAATAGAAGTAATCATTTTTTGCCAAGGTACATGAAAATGACCTTTTAGGTTCAAATGCATGCAAAGTATTGAAAGGCATCTCTAACTACCTGCAGATAGTCTTCAAAAAGGACTTCAGTAATACTGTTTGACAACATTTTTACTAGCTCACCTACATTTTTCAAGGGTTTTTTGGAGAGTCAGTATAAATCAGTATTTTACTAAAGCTGGTACCAACAATCTGACTAATGTCAGAAAGTCTGGCTTAGAAGTGCAGTTCTTGAGAAAAATCGATCATTTCCTCAGTTCCCAAATCCCAACAGCTACCTCAGCAAAATAAACAACTGTTTACAAAGATCAAGCAAAATCATATGTGTAAATCAACGCAGAAGTTAAAGGCACAATTTTGGATTCATATTTGAGCTCTAGGCAAGTCCATAAACTCTTTAGAGGTCAATTTCACCATATGTAAATTTCAGAAAATAATAGCTACTCCGGCTCTGGTAGCGTAGAGGTTACGAATCGGGCTGCGAACTGCAAGGTCAGCAGTCTGAAACTACCAGCTGTTCCTTGGGAGAAAGATGAGGCTTTCTGCTCCCGTAAAGGTTTACAGACTTGGATACCCTGTACAGGGTCATTATGAGTCGGAACCGACCCCCCAGCACATAACAACAACAACAACAACAAGAGTATTATGAAGGTTAAATGAGCGAATGCACCTATGATCAGTGCTCATTAAAAGGCCTTAATTCCCACTACTAGGGAAACAAATCAACAGCAGCAATGCCACTTAATGAACAAATCATTATTGTCTGGACACTGTCTCCCTTATCTATAAAAAGATAGGTAATTAAGATGGAAAATAATAAAGATAAAGGCATCTAGGTGGTTCTCACACTTTAGCTCAATTGCTAACATAAAGGTTGGTAGTTCAAACCCTAACATCGGTGCAGTGAAAAAAAGACCAGTGATCTGTGTCTATCAGGATTGTTGTTGTGTGCTATCAAGTCAATTTTGACTCATAGCTACCCTATTTGATAGAGTAGCATTGCCCCATAGGGTTTAGAAAGCCCTATGGTTTTCTGTGTATGTGTGATTTGGATGAAGGTTACAAAGCAAATTAATTTTCCATGTAGCAAATTCATACACATTTTATTTCATGTCATAGATTGCAATCTCCACAATGTAACAACACCACTTACCCCACTTCCTCCTATGTTTCCCATTTCCATTCCTCCTGGTTTCCTAACCCTTTCTACCTTCTGAGCTTTGTCCTTAGGCAAATTCTGCCCTTTTGAGTTCAAGTGGTTGATTATTCTAAGGTGTGTGTACCTCCCTTGTGTCATTCTTCACTTTATAGACCTATCTATTGTTTGGTTGGAGTCCTGGTGTGGCGCTGTGGACTAATGCATCAGACTGCAAAGTCACTTGAACTGCAAGGTCGGTGGTTCAAGCTCACCAGCTTCTCCTTGGAAACTCTATGCAGGGTCACTATGGGTTGGAATCGAGTCGATGACACTTAACAACAACACAACAACATTGTTTGGTTGAAAATTGAGCCACAAGGGTGAGTTCAGTTCCAGGCCTGAAGGGTGACTAAGGGTATGTAGTCTTGGGAGTTCTCCCATTCACTATCTAACCAATAAGCCTGGTATTTTTTATGGTTTTGAGTTTTGTTCCACATTTCCCCCCACTCGACCCAGGATCTTCTAATGTGACCCCTTTCAGAGAAATTGGAGTGGTAGGCGAGCACCTTCTAGTTCTTCTGGTCTTATGGTTGTGGAAGCGAGGTTCACGCAGTCAACGCGTCCATTGGACTAATTGTGTCTGTGTATCTTTGATTTTCTTTACTCTTCTTTGTACAAGATGGGGGAAGATCAATATGTGCACCTTAGAGGATCACTCACGAGTTTTTAAGACCCTAATAATTACTCATCAAAGTAGGATTTAGAACATTGTCTTTGTGGAGTGTGTTATGTCTAGGTTATAGTCTTTACTGAAGCAGATCACTAGGTCCTTTTTCTGAGGATGCACAGGGTGGGTTTGAACTGCCAACATTCTGGTTAGCAACCAAGTGCTTAACATTTACACCACCAGAGTTTACTCCTTTCCATAGCCAAGGAAACCCTGTGGAGTAGTCTGTACTATATGTGGTCACCATGAGTCAGAATTGATTCTGGGTCAACTAGCAACAGACATATACAGATGGAGGAAAGGAAGACAAGGGGTGAAGGGAGAGAACGAGAGAGAGAATATGATATGGTTTATAACAATAACATCTAGATCTAAATACAAGTTTCCACACAGATGTAGGTGCAAAATGGAATGAAAACATTTCTCATTAAGCGATTGCAAATTAATAGTTGTCTAGTATCCATGGATGCTTTGATATACACAACATCATAAAGCACATCAGTGAGAGGTGCCATGGTAGTTGAAAGTCACAATGGAGAGTCTGACAGTGTTGCGCATGAACTGTCTGTTCAGGTCACCAAGTCAGACCTCTATGCTAAGCAGGTCAGTCTGAAGTTTGAAGAACACTCCAGTGTTCATGTCTGCATCCGTGCATTAACTTGGACTGCTTTCCTTTTAAACATGCCCTTTTTATCTCACTAGTTACCGAATTCCTAACTTTTCCTCATGAGCCCACCTTCCACCCCATCTCTCACGTGAAACCTCCCATCATGGCGGTGCATGTTGAAATTCCCTTTCTCTGAACTGCTGCCCAGCCTGGCATTTGATCAGATTTTGAGTGATGTAGATATTAGCCTTTCAGAGATTCATTGAATAGGAAGGGGCATTAGAGAGCCTCTCGTTCAACCTCCTCAATTTATAAAGAAACTTGAATGCAGAGAGGGCAGGCATTTCGCCAGAGATCACTCAGAGAGTGAGTGGCCAAGTGCCAAGAGAAGGCTGAGATCCTGCCTTCTTGACTCCTACTTTACAACTCTCTCATGTCACCACTCAGATATTATCTTGTTACCTATTTTCATATATTTTTTTGCTTTCTCCCCTCTTTGTTGTAAGATCCCCTGTTTCTAATATTTTGACCATATCCATAGCATTAGAGAGCACAGTGATAAATTGATGCTTCTTGATTGGTTGTTATACTCACCTTAATTGTTGTTGTTAAGTGCCAACTCCTAGCAACCCTGTGTAGGACTCCCAAGGAAAGGCTGGTGAGTTTGAACCACCATCCTTGTGGTTAGCAGTCCAGTGCTTATCTTACAACACCACACCAACACTCAGTTTTGCATTGTTTAAGTGCCTTGAGTTGGTTCCTACTCATAGTGACCCTTTATAGGGTTTCTGAGAAGCTGCTGGTGAGTTTGAACCACCAACCTTGAGGTCAAGTGCTTATCATATGGCACCACACATAAATAATCCCTGCTCTTCTTCAATCTGGTGGTAGTTCAGGGGGAAGTGTAGAGAATAGACTCTCAAAAGGAATTGTTTCCAAAATTGCAAGTTTATTATTTGCCCCTGTCGCTGATAATATATCACTAATATCTGCTTACTTTGACATGCTACGCACTGCTCTGATGATCAAAGTGTGCATGAAGAATTTTCCTAGATCCTAATACAATATATACAAGGGGGCTTCAGAAATTCATGGAAAAAGGAATTAAAGCAATGAAAATTTCCCCCAAATCCCCCATGTAATATATTTCAATTATTTGAAATAATTCCTAACTCAAATCCAAATTGAGGAACATTTTAATAAAAAACTGATGTAGAATTTTCAAAAAAAATTCTCAATGTCATTAAAGGTAAAAAAAAAAAAAAAAAAAAGGCAGGTGCCGAGATACTGTTTTAGATTGTTGTTGTTGAGTGCTGTTGAGTCGATTCCGACCTATAGCAACCCTGTATAGGGTTTCTAAGGACCAGCTGGTGACCTTGAACCACCGACCTTGCAGTTCAAATTACTTGCAGTCTGACACATTAGCCCACAGCGCCACTCCAGGACTCTACTGTTTTAGATTGAAGGGGTATAAAAGGAGATTTCAATAGAATGCAATGACCCTGAATTAGGTCCTGATGTTGTTGTTAGGGGCCATGGAGTCGGCACCTAACAACAACATTAAATTCAGGGTTTCCGAGGCTGTAAATCTTTATAGGAGCAGAAAGCCTCATCTTTCTTCCACAGAACAGCTGGTAGTTTCGAACTGCTGACCATGAGATTAGCAGCCCGATTCATAACCACTGTGCTACCAGAGCTCCTTGGGTCCTAGAAAAAGAAAATTAAAGTGTATATAAGACACTATTTAGACAGTTGACACTATTTGATTATGAGTTGTGAATTTATATAATAGCATTGTATTCATATAAAAATTTCTAATGAAAAAGAAACCTTGCTGTTGTTATATAATGTGAGAATTTCCGCTTTTCCATTGGAGCTACATGATGAGGTATTTCCGAATAAAGGAACATCGTGTCTACAACTGACTCCCAAGTAGTATAGCTAGCTAGACCAAAACACCCATTGCCCTAGAGGCAATTCCAGTACACAGTGACCCTATAGGACAGAGGAGAATTGTCTCACGGGTTCTCAGTGTTGCCACATCTTTCTTCCCTGGTGTGGCTGGTGGGTTCACATTACCAACTTTTTGGTTAGCAGCCAAGCACTTTAACCACAAAGCTCCTTTAGCATGATAGATAGATAGATAGATAGATAGATAGATAGATAGATAGATAGATAGATAGATAGACAGACACACACACATACATGCATAAAGGAAGGAAGAAAAGAGAGGAAGGAAGAGACAGTGAGAGATAAGAGTATCATGTGTTTTACAGCAGCTATTGAAGCTACAGGCTTCCCCATCTATAGAAAGCATTTTGCTCCAGAATTGCATAGACCTCTCCCCCTATGAGCCCCACCCTCCCATACAAAGTCCGGTGATTCACTCTGATTCCTCTGTGGAGCACTCACTATTTCCAGAGAAGAGAATGCATTGACTGGCTTAATTTAAGGCATGTGCTCTAGTCTTGGAGTGCTACACAAGTAATCAGGGTCCCTGGAACTGCCTGGATTACTAAACAAAAAGAAGGAAAAAGGAAATAAGGGAGAAAAACAAGGAAGAAGCTAAAGGATTGGATTTTATCTCCTGAATGAGATGCTGGAAAATACTGGACAAATAGAATGGGAAATTGGCAATAAAATGAGCATGGAATGTTTGTTGCTGTTGTTGTTAAGTGCCGTGGGGTTGGTTCCAACTCGTAGTAACCCTGCAAAGGGTTTGAGGCTGCAAATCTTTGTGGGAGCAGAAAGCCTCATCTTTCTCTCACAGAACAGCTGGTAGTTTCCAACTGCTGACCTTGAGGTTAGCAGCCCAATTTGTAACCACTATGCTTGTCTTCCAAATAATCTTTAGCCATTTAAAATCATTAGCCCATGTTTTACGTGAATCTCTGTCTGTCTTTCTTAAGTACTCTAAATGCTTTCAATTTGTTGTGAGTCATTAACACCTTGGCTTTAATGGATTTCTGGTCTTTCACTGAAAAAGTTCTTAAAGGCCAAGGAGACAAAACAGGAAATGTCCCCATACAGAAATGGTAATCTGGGATCTTTCAAAACAGACTCCATATGCCCCACAATTTTTCCTAATATATTTTCCTTTAACAAACACTAGTGAGACAGACTGCAAAGCCGTTTGAACTGCAAGGTCAGCAGTTCAAGCTCACCAGCTGCTCCTCAGAAACCATATGGGTCGCTATGGGTTGGAACCAACTCAACGGCACTTCACAACAATAACTGAGCTAATTGTGAGCTCTTCTGTTTTAAACCAGGATTCGTTCTGTTTAAAACCATAATTCCTAAAAATCCACCTCGACTTGCCTTACCAAGGAAACCAAATAGAGAAATAAGTGACTTTGAAGTCTTTATATTATTAAAGACATCAGGAATGTTATCTCCGGACTGTGCAAACAGACTTAAATCATACATTTTAGTAATCTGTCCATTCGTCTGTACCCATGTAGTGATAGTCTTTTTTACTTGCAAGCTGCTTTACCTATTGACCACAAGTACAAGACAAAACTATGGTCTCTCAATAATAAAAATTTGAATAAGATTCTTAACAATGCTCCTGCAGTCCTCATCCTCCTGTAAGGGGAGGAAGTGGAGAGGGGGAAAAGAAACGATAAGAGGAAAGTCCCCAGAGCAGAAGAGCATTCATTCACTGGGCTTTGAGAGATTTCTTCTTTCGTCAGTTGTGTGTTTGCATGGTAATCTCTAGGATCCCTTTGGTAGATTAGTTCAACAGAGGGGGAAAAAAACAAAACATGCACAGAAGATTTTTCATCCAAATCTATGTTTATCACTGATAAATTATGGGACTTTTTGACTCATTCTTTTATTTATTTTTTTTCTGAGTTTATGAGCATGGAAGTGTCGCCAATTAAATCACATGGATGTTCTAGTAAAAAGGAAAAAAAAAAAAAAATCGCTTTCCCGAAAGTGATACTTATGTTACTTTACTTGGTGGTAGTGGTTATGTGACATGGAGTCAGTTCCGACTCATAGCGACCCTGTATCGGGTTTCTGAGGCTGTAAATCTTTACAGGAGCAAAAAGCCTCATCTTTCTCTTGTGGAATGGCTAGTAGTTTTGAACTGCTGACCTTGAGGTTAGCAGCCCGAGGTCCCATCAAAAGAGCTGATTACTCAAAGCTCTACTATATTTGCCATAAGAATGTTTCGTGATATTTAGAACAGGTAGGTCCGGAATTGTACTTTGTACAGTCTAGCTCATTCCAGATTATGTATCAAGATATTCAGGAAGCTAGTTAAAATACAGGCTCCTGGGTTTTTGTGTAGTTTCTACTAAATCAACAGTTATGAAAGTGTGGCCAGGAGATTAATATCTTTAAATGATCTCTGAACAACCCAATTGGGCAACCACTGGTCTAACAATGGTAGAGCCACCATTTGGCAGAGAAGTTAGAATACCCAAATTCTACCCTTGACTCTGCCATTTATTGCACGATATTGATAAAGTGTGATGTAATTTGGACCTAATTTTCTTTATCCGTAAAGACAAAAGCTTTGACTAAGATGATCTTCATGTTTCTTTCAATAATAGCATTTATGAATCTATGAGTGATCATTTTAGCTGTTGTAAAGGAAGTTGTGATATAAGTTAGAGAAACTGATAATAATAGGTTTCTAATAAAGAATACAGGAGTCTTAGTGTTGTGCTGTGTGTTAATGCGTTGTACTGCAAAGCCGGTGTGAACCGTAAGTTTGGTAGTTCAAGCTCAACTGCTACTTCTCAAAAACCCTATAGAGGGTTGCTATGGCTCAAAACCCACTCGATGACACTTAACAACAACAATGAAGCATATCGAGTCCAAGTATGGTGCTTTAGGGTAAGCACTGGGCTGCTAACCACAAGGTCGTCAGTTCAAACCTACCAGTTACTCCTTGAAAACCCTATTGAGAGTTGCTATGAGTTGGAACTGACTTGATGGCACTTAACAACAACAACAATGAAGAATATAACTAGGACCACAGACTCTAATTTGAAATATCTGAGTTGCTCCATTCAAGTACATCCAAAGAGACTTTCAAAAGTTCATAGAAAGATTCCATTATCTTTTAATTCCATTTTTCCACAGACATTTTGAAGTCCCCTCAGAAAGCTAACAGCAGATCTCTCAGCAGAGGTTGCCTGGCAACAAGAGTGTTTCTGACTTAGTATAAAGAAAGACCATTTCAATGTTCAAGGCTCCTACCTCTGACCTGTGCTCAGGGAATTTCCATGGAAACTCCTATACCTGCAATCTGGGTTAACGTGTGAAAGCCCCACTGTATTAACGGGGTAACAGTCAACCAAATGGAATGCTGGGAGAGATGAGTCAAGCTGATTGACTGGCATATGTGGGGCATAAATTCTACTCCAAATATAGGCATCTAGGTGCCTTCTCTTCCCCTCCCTGTCTTATCTTACCATGGCAAACATTGTTTAGAAAAGATGTATTTCCCAGCGCTTATTACCCAGTTATAGTTAATGGCTCTAGGCCAATTGATTACTTTTACTCTCAGTAAATCCCAATTCTTAACATATGACCTTCAGCCCTGACCCTCAAGTCAAGCTTCTTTTCTCCCTCTACTTATACCAGGTGATTGAACATAAAGGGTAAGAGAGGGTGGGAGAGCACATAAGCTGGAGTTGCCCTTGTCTGCACCATTGAGTCATCAACATAACATGCCAAATTACTCAAATGAGTCTGGTCATGTTCACGTTCAGCAGTAAAGACGATACGCTGTATGACTTGCATGAGGACATGAAATGCCAGCGGGATCTCTATAGTCAACGTCTTGGCTTGTGCCAAGAAGGGTGGGTGGAGTCGTGTGCCACATGCAAGGGATTCCTAAATGTTTACTCTAATTTGCTGCTTAGTTATATTTGACTTCTGTGGGTTGGCACAGCCACTGTTCTATTTAATTCTGGTTCTTCTAATTGTTGGTGGGATAATTCATGGACTTTTCAAATAATATCTCAAAAACAGTTGTTTGAGAGTCATTGTTCCTTCTTCTATAGGGTAATTGCAGAGTATAGTGTTGTGGTTAATAATCCAGTTTCCAGGGGAAGGTGGGTTTGAATTTCAGTTCTAGATCATACTTGTGAATGTGTCTGAATTCTCCATAACTCTGCTTCCTTTCTTAGCTTCCTAAAGGGAATGATAGCAGCACCTGCTTTATGGGGTTTTGGGGAAGATTACATAAGATTATACGTGTATGTGTTGAGTACGTAGCACAATCCCTGGCACACAAACCTATAAAACTAAACCAATTGCCAATGAGTTGATTCCAACTTATATAGTGACCTATGTAAGGTTTCTGAAACTGTAAATGTTTACAGGAGTAGACAACCTCATCTTTCTCCTTTGGGCTTGGACTTCTGACCTTGTAGTCTGGCACATAGCCCTCTATAAATGGGACTGAATTTCAGACACCCAAAATGCACTGTTTTGAGTTGTATATGTATGTATTGTCCTGAATGGCCCACTTTTAAAACACCCTTGTGTAGAAATGGACTTCTTTACCCAACAGTCAACAGACACCAGACTCATGGAATCCATTCTATGCTATTGACCAATTAACCATTTGACATTGAGAGTTATATTTCTGATCCGATTCAGAGGTTTCCTTGAAAGCTTATGACAAAAGTCTTTTGATTATATGCTGTTATGTACACGAACTAAAGACCTGCAAAAACGATTTTACTTCTGTGCTCTGTAAAGCACAGAATGCTCTCTCTACTAGATCAGTGATTCTCAATTTGAGAATCACTAATCTAGTAAATAGGAAGTAATTCACCCATTCACTCACTCATGCATTCATTCAGCAAATGTCTGTGCAGCCCTGACTGTGTAGCATGCTGTGTTGTGCACGTGAATCATCAGAGGATCTGGTTAAAATGTAGATTATGAGGCATCAGGTCTGAGGTGGATCTTGATATTCTGCATTTCTAGAAAGCTACTGGGGGATGCAAATTCTGTTGGTCCATGTGCCGCACTATGAATAGTAGGTTCTGGATGCCAGGTTTAGATCTGATGCAGAGCGCTGAGCACATCTGGTTGGAAAGGTTACAGTCACTGCTGGAGAGGCACTGAACCAGTGATCATTTTATAGTATAGGTATGTTTTGTACTCATACGTCTATATGTCTGTAGGGGTCAGGGATAGGGGGCTGGTATAGACCATCTAGCATAGTACCTCTCAACTTCAGCTGCAGGTTAGATTCAGTTGGGGAGCTTTAAAAATGTGTTTCAGAATATACATCAATCTAATTGAATGAAAAAGTTCAAGGGAGGTATTTCCAGCATTCTTTAGAACCCTCCAGATAATTGTAATGAGCAGCCAGTGATGAGCACCATTGTTTTGAGGACAGCAGTTCTCCATCTTTAACATGCCTCCGAATCACCTAGATGCCTTGTTAAATAAAATGTATGATTCTGTAGATCTGCAGTAAAGTCTGAGAATTTGCATTTTAAACAAGACTGCGGATGAAACTGGTGATGCTGTTATGTGGACCACACTTTGAAAATCACTGATCTAGTAAATGGAAAGTAATTCATTCATGCTCTCACTTATGTAGCCCTTACTGTATAGCAGGCTACTGTTGTTAAGTGTCATCTAGTCAGTTCCGACTCATAGCGACCCTGGTTATCAAGGAGCACTTAATGGGTTTGAACTGCCCATCTTGTGGTTCGCAGTCCAGTACTTCTCCTACAGCACCTCACCATGTTGTTGTTGTTAGGTGTCATAGAGTCAGTACCAACCCATAGCATCATTATGCACAGCAAAACGAAACACTGCCCATTCCTGGGCCAACCTCACTACTGTTGCCACGCATGAGTCCATCAATGCTGCCACTTGGCCAATTCATCTCATTGTGGGTCTTCCTCTTTTTCTCCAACCCTCCATCTTACCAAACATGATATCCTTCTCCAACAATTAGTCCCTCCTGACAATATGTCCAAAGTATGAGAGACGAAATTTAGTCATCCTGGCCTCCAAGGAGCACTCTGGCTGCACTTCTTCCAAAACAGATCTATTGGTTCTTTTGGCAGCCCATGGCACTTTCAATATTTTCCTCCAACACCGTAACTCAAAGGCATCAGTTCTTCTACGGTCTTCCTTATTCACTGTCCAGCTTTTGCATGCACATGAGGTTATTGAAAACACCATGGCTTGGGCCAGGTGCACCTCACCATACAACATTCTAAGTGCTGGGAATAAAACATTATCTAAGACATGGTTGCTAGAAGCTTAGAAACACTAACCAGTAAGCAGGCACACATGGGTCACTTTTAGAAATCTATAGGAGGGGTTCTGATCTCAGGAAGTGGTGTCCAAGCTGACACCTGAATAACGAATCAGAATTAACCACAGGGTAAATTGCTGTTGGCAGAATAGGACAAGGAAAGGAAACTGTGAAGGAAGAAGACTGAATATCACTGAGAGCACTTCAGAGGGCTCCTGAGCTCACCAATGGATAAATCAGATCTGGGTGAAGGGAAGCAGGAACGGAGGAAAGTGTTTGAGATACAAAACTGGAGAGATAAGTAGAAGCAACTTTGCTTACAATGAGGCTTTATCCAGAAACAGCAGGCACCATGAAGGGTTTCCAATAGGAGAGTGACTATTAGTGTTGCTTCTTAAAAATATTGTAGTGACTATACGGTGGAGAATGGAATGGAGTTGCGGTAGGGAGACTGGCTGGGTGGAAGGAAGGCAAAGCTATTGTCATTTTAAGATAATCACTTGCTGATCATCATATTGCCCTTTCTTGTGGAAAAGTAGATGTGACTTTAACCACCTCAGTGAGGGAAGTTGGGAATGAGCCTAAGAGAGTATAGTCAAGAATTGTTGTTAAGTGCCATAAAGTAGGGTCCAACTTATAGCGACCTTACATAGGGTTTCTGAGGAGTGGATGGTGAGTTTGAACCCTGAACCTTGTGATTCAAACTGACCTTGCACTCCAGTGTTTCTCCTATGGTATCCTGTCTTCCTATGATGGTGTGTGAGAGTGGCGTCCTGGTTTGGTGCTATAGGAGAAGCATTGGGCTGCTAACCACGAGGTTGGCGGTTCAAACCCAACACCTGCTCCTCCTCGGAAAACATGAAGCTATGAGTTGGAACCAACTTGATGGCACTTAACAACAACACAATTGTGTATGAAGAGGGGTAGGAGTGGGCATATACTAAGAGGATTTGTGCTTGGTCCAGAGTAAAAAGTAAAATTTTTTTTAAAAAGTTATTTTCAATTCAGTGTCTATTTGGAACATATTTTCAGAAAATTATTAGCCACTCGATTAAATATTTAGCAGCCAACTCCTAGTTCAGTCTGTCATCTCCAGGGGGTCTTGTACCTGAGCTTATAAACAATTAATGGAATTGGATGTGCATTGTCCATACATAGGAATGCAACTAGGTGAGCATGGAAGAGGATAATTGGGCAGTGGGGCAGTTATCTGTTTTGATGCCAAGTCCACCCCAGAGTCAGAACTAACTGAATCCCTGTGAGATATAATCAAAGAGGAATAGGACTGAAGGGCTCATAGAAATCACTTTGTCTTGCTTCTTCACTTCACAAAGAAGTAACAGTAACATACACTTCTCCCAAGGTATGGGAAACTATGATAGCACCTGCTTGTCCTGATATTTGTGTAAATTTGCAAACTCCTAAGCCACCATATTATTTGGAAATTAGAAATTTCTGAACAGACAGAGGATTCAGAGCTCTTACAGCAAAATGCTAAGGAAATATTTATTGATGTCAGGATATTTAAATTTATGGTCTCCTCTCTCCTAAAATATTTCCCAGCAGTTGCACTGGCCACTGAAGGAAACTCCTTAGCATTTCTAATACTGTCTCTACTCCTGGTAGCAAGTAGAATTTTGAACTTCTTTGAAGACAAAGATCTTCTAATTTTTTTCTACAGTTGGAAGGACAGGTGTATTTATTAGCTTGTTGATTTAATTGCATTATACATGTGTATTTAATGATGCAGGAAGCATCAAAAGAAAATGGAAAGAATACACAGAGTCACTGTATCGAAAAGAATTGGTTAATGTTTAGACATTTCAGGAAGTAGACCTTATGATCAACAACTGATAATATTAAAAGAGGAAATCCAAGCTGCACTGAAGGCATTAGTGAAAAACAAGGCTATAGGAATCAATGGAAAACCAACTGAAATATGCCAACGAACTAAGGAAGCACCGGAAGCACCGGAAGCACTCACTGGTCTATGCCAAGAAATTTGAAAGACAGCTATTGACTGGATGAGACAGCTATTAGCTGTACTCATGACAAAGAAAGGTAATCCAATAGAATGCAGATGTTATTGAACAATATCATTAATATCACATACAAGTAAAATTTTGGTGAAGGTAATTTAAAAATGCAGCAGTATATCAACAGGGAGTTGCCAGAAAGTCAAGTCTGATACAGAAGAGGAAGTGGAAGGAGGGATACCATTGCTGACATCAGATGAATATTGGCTGAAAGTAGAGAATACTGGACCCCAGAAAGATGTTCACTTGTGCTTTGTTGACTAGGCAAAGGCATTTGACTGTGTGAATCATAACAGTTGTGACTATCTTGCAATTCTAGAACACTTAATCGTGCTCATGTAGAACCTGTACATAGACCAAGAAGCAGTTGTTCAAACAAAACAAGGAGACATTGCCTGCTTTAAAATCAGGAAAGGTGTGCATCAGGAAAGGTTGTATCTTTTCACCAGGCTTATTCAATCTGTTTACTGTGCAAAAATCTGAGAAGCTGGACAATATGAAGGAGAAAACAGCATCATGATTGGAGAATGGACCATTAACGACCTGCAATACACAGATGACACAAACTTTGTTAAAAGCAAAGATGACTTGAAACACTTGCTGATGAAGATCAAAGAATAAAGCCTTCAGTATGGACTACTACTCAATGTAAAGAAAACAAAAATCATCATAACTCGGTCAATCAGTAACATCATGATAAACAGAGAAAAGATTTAAGTTGGCAAAGACTTCATTCTGCTTGGATCCACAATCAATGCTCATGGAAGCTGTAATCAAGAGATCAAATAATATACTGCTTTGGGCAGATCTGCTGCACAAGATCTCTGTAAAGTGTCAAAGAGTAAATATGCCACTTTGAGGACTAAGGTGCACCTGACCCAACCCATGGTATCTTCAATTGTCTCATATGTGTGTGAAAGCTGGCAATTAAGGAAGATTGGAGAGGAATTGATGCATTTGAATTGTGGTGTTAGTAAAGAATATTGAAAATACAATGGGCTGCCAGAAGAATTAACAAATCTGTCTTGGAAGATGTACAGCTAGAATGAAATGAGGATGGTGAGACTTTTTCTCAAGTATTTTTGACATATTATCAGGAGGGACCAGTCTCTGGAGAAAGACATCATTATGTTTGGTAAAATGGAGGGTCTTCAAAAAAAGAGGAAGACCCTCAAAGAGTTAGATTGACACAGTGGCTGCATCAGTGGGCTCAAATGGAACAAGGATTGTGAGGATAGTGAAGGGCTGAGCAGTGCTTTGTTCTGTTGTGTGTTGGGCCACTATCAGTAGGAAGTAATTAAAGGGCACCTAACATCAACAACAACACACACATACATGATCTATACATTAATCCACAGACTTCACAGCAATGCTATGGAGTAGGTTTTCATCATTTCCATTTTACAGATAAGAAATTGATATTTTTAGTAGCTGTGTGTGGTGTTCAAAGTAACACAGGTGGGAGCATGGGGGTCAAGTCTGACTGACATCAAACGTTCTTAACAAGTTTAAAGAGTTTAAGGTAAGAGGGTTACTTAACTAGCAGACAGCTCCACCATAACCCCAGGCCCTTCATTTGAGAGAGAAGCAAAACTTGGACTATGGTGAGAACTGCAACTTGCCACAAGTTTGGATCTGTTGAGGCAGGATTTCCTTGTGTATCAAATTTCACCCTTGATCTTCATTTTAGTAACATGGAACGGCACCTTAAAAGGCTACTCCCTGGTTGGGGGTGTCCCATTAGAAAAGCCAGTGATGCCTTCTAAGCCTAAAAGTCACCCTTAAGCAGAGCTTAGCAAAAAGGAAATAATCGTTCTTTAAGCTTTGATTTTGGGTACAAAAACTTCCTAGTATGGAAGTTATCTTCTCCTGACTACCTTCTCACTTTAGAGACACACACCTTTCTTGCCTTGATATCTCCTTCTGGTTAGGTCTCTGCACTTTTAAAGGCATGGTATGTTGTTCTTCGTAACAATGAATGGTAGCTGTTTGAATAGTTGCAGTTTCCTATGTGTTTATTCCTGTTGGCATAACCCAGTTTCATTCAACAAGTATGTATGATGCCTTGTTGGATGATTTTGGGCTAAAACTCAAATGGGTAGAAATACAGCCAACTTAACTTTTGTAAGATTCTCAGTGTGTTTTAGCTCCTTGCTATTGAAAGTGTGGCCCATGGACCAGTACAGTGGCAGCAGCAACAGAAGCATTTTTTTTTTTTTTTTATAATACAGAAATCTCACAGCATATCTCAGACCTATTCAATCAGAATCTGCATTTTAACAGGGATCACACATCTTTTCCACCACCTGTCTGTCTGCTTGTCATACTGTGGTGGCTTGTGTGTTGGTATAGTGCTGGAAACGATACCACTGGTATTTCAAATGCCAATAGGGTCACCCATGGTGGACAGGTTTCAGTGCAGTTTTCCCGATTAAGAAAACCCAGGAAGAATGCTCTGAAGATCTAATTTGGAAAATTAGCTACTTCTGAAAACTCTATGGACCACTTGTGCATAGGGCACATGGTCAGGATGAGTCAAAGCTGGAGGAAGACATAGTTTGGTAAAGTAGAGGGGTAAACAAAGGTGAGAGAGACCTTTGATAAGGGGGGTTATCACAGTAACTTCAATGAAGACTTGAAACATCTTGGTGATGAGGATGACATAGGACCAAATGCCATGCTGTTCTGTTATACACAGGTCGTCATGGGTCGGAGTCATCTCAGTGGTTATTTATGTCCATCTATGTATCTGGTAGCATAGTGGTTATGAATCGGGCTGCAAACCTCAAGGTCAGCAGTTCGAAACTACCAGTTGTTCCGCGGGAGAAAGATGAGGCTTTCTGCTTCTGTAAAGATTTACAGCCTTGGAAACCCTGTACAGGGTCGCTATGAGTCAGAACCGACTCCATGGCACATAACAACAACATGTATCTGGAGTCTTGGTGTGGCACTGTGGGCTAATGCATCAGACTGCAAAGTTGGTGGTTCAAGTTCACCAGCTCCTCCTTGGAAACCCTATACAGAGTAGCTATGGGTCGGAATTGACTTGACAGCACTCAACAACAACAACATGTATCTGCAGTCCTGCTGTGGCACAATAAAACAAGCACTGAACTGATAACCACAAGGTTAGCAGTTCAAACCCACTTGCCACTCTTCAGCAAGTCCTTGGTTGTTATGAGTTAGGACTGACTCAATAGCATTTAACAACTTAACAATAACAAGATGTATTTATCTATATACCTATCATCTATCTCTCTATTTAGGCACACTTTGAGAAGTCTAAAGAACTGGGGTTGGGAGGTGAGTCTGTCATTCTCTCTGGGATGCTCAGGTAATAAGAGGGAACCTTGGAAAGTACCTTCAAAGATGCGATCCCATCCAGAGCATGTTTCCTGTTTTATAACTCACCAAATCTTTAAGACTGGAATGCAAAGAAAGGGTTCAGCCAAGGAACTGGGTGAGAGTTAATGGATCAATCTGCTCTCCCCCATCAGTGCTTTTACTGCTGACTTCTGGAATGTGTTTGATGAAAAGAAAGCGACTTCTCCAGACAGAGATACTGATGCAGTCTACTGAGGTTAGGACCTACAGGAACAATACACCAATGTTATCAGGGATTTGCTCACCTCCAGCTCCATTCCATAACTGGCAATGGGAAGGAAAGCATTTTTTAAAAGCTTTGCTGTCAGTTGCCATTATTATAAATAGCCATATGTCCTGCTTCTCCTTGAGAGGATATAGGCATCATTGTTCAGTTCGTATGTAGATTACAACTTGTTTTTCAATGACAGTAAGAGGAGATCTAAAAAATAGAACTATTAACAAAGTGACACTGTTGTCATTCATCTTTCCATAATCTTGGATTATGTTGAAAGCCAAACACTGGAGAACATCTTTGCTTCTTTCCTATCACCAAGTATTACTGTGGTTTTATCTATGGATGGTTAACAAGGAAGTCAGCTCAGGTTATTTTTTTAGGATTCCCCAGATCTTAAGGAAATGAAGGGTAAGGAAGACCTGAATAATTCAAAATCATAAAAGTCTCCATCCATCCTCCAACATCAGTTGATTTTCCAAATAAATGTTTTTCAGATTTTTTACTGTGATCAAGCAAGATCATTAAAACAAAGCAATGGATAAGAGTCCAGGTTTCAGAATGTAGGTATAAGGACAAGACTGATAAATAATTTGAAAGTATATAAGCATATACATACATATGCTTATGGATTGGCATAGTGGTGGCAAAATGGGCTCAGGTATAACAACAATTGTGAAGTTGGCTCAGGACCAGGCATTGTTTGTTCTGTTGTGCATAGGGTCTCTATGAGTCAGTACTGACTCAATGGCACCTAAGAACAACAACATATAAGTATGTAAGTATAAAAGCAGAGACTTTCAGAAAAATTAAAAGTTCTGGCACCTGTAGTGGAAGGGTCAGGGTTAAAGGCTAATAGTTTTGCCTTTTGCTGACATTGGTGTATGCATGGCCAAGTCACAAATAATGTCTACCTCTTCAGTTGTATTTCTCTACCACCCATCTGTCAGTTTGTCATACTTTGGTGGCTTGCATGATGCTGAGATTCTGGAAGCTCTGTCACCAATATTTTAAATGTCAGCAGGGTCACCCACAGTGGACAGGTTTCAGCTAAGCTTCCAGATGAAAGGAGACTATGAAGAAGGAGAGGAAGACTCTTTCCAAAAGTTTAGTCCTGAAAATCTTATAAATAGCAGTGAAATACTGTCTGCACCAGAATATTGAATATTGAAACATGATGAAGAGCACCAGAATATTGTAAGATACAGTGCCAGAAGATGAACCTCTCAGGTTGGAAGGCATTCAAAATATGATTGGGGAAGAGCTGCTTTCTCAAAGTAGAATTGACCTTGATGACGCCAATGGAGTAAAGCTTTCAGGACCTTCATTTGGTGATGGGGCACAACTCAAAATGAAGAGAAACAGCTGTAAACAGCCATTAATAATTAGAACATAGAATATAAGAATCTAGGAAAATTGGAAATTGTCAAGAATGAAGTGGAATGCATAAACATCAATATCCTAGGCATCAGTGAGCTGAAATTGACTAGTATTGGCCATTTTGAATCTGACAATCACATGGCTTTTTATGCCAGAAATGACAAAATGAAGAGGAATGGTGTTTTATTCATTGTCAAAAGAACATATCAAGATTTGTCTTGAAGTACAATGTTGTCTGTGATAGGATAATATCCATATGCCTACAAGGAACCAATACATACTACTATTACCCAAATGTACACACCAACCACTAAAGTCAGTCATGATGAAATTGAAGAATCCAACCAACTTCTTCAGTCTGAAATTGATCAAACATGCCATCAAGAAGTACTGATAATTACTGGTGATTAGAATACAAAAATTGGAAACAAAGAGGAAGGATCAGTAGTTGGAAAATACAGCATTGGTGAAAGAAATTATTCCGGAGATCACATGATAGAATTTTGCAAGACCAATGACTTCTTTATTGCAAATACCTTTTTAAAACAACATAAAAGGTAATTGTACACATGGACTTCACCAGATGGAATACAGAGAAAATCAAATTGACTGCACCTGTCAAAAGCTCCATATCATCAGTCAAAACAATGCCAGGTACAGGCTGTAGAACAGGCCCTCCATTGCTCATATTCAAGATCAGGCTGAAGCTGAAGAAAATGAAAACAAGTACACAAGAGCCAAAATAGGACCTTGACTATATCTTACCTGAATTTAGAGATCATCTAAAAAACAGATTTGATACATTAGACACTATAGACCAAAGACCAGAAGAGTTGTCAGATGATATCAAGAACATCATGCAGGAAGAAAGCAAAGGTCATTAGGAAGACCAGAAAGAAAGAAAAGACCAAAATGCGTGTCATAAGAGAGTCTGAAACTTGCACTGTGCTATAGAGATGCTACAGTAAATGGAAGAAATGAGAAGGTAAAAGAGCTGAAAAGAAAATTTGAAAGAACAGCTGCAGAAGACAAAGTCAAATATTATAATGAAATATGCAGAGACAGGGAGTTAGAAAAGCAAAAGGAAAGGACACACTCAACATTTCTCAAGCTGAGGGAACTGAAGAAAACATTTAAGCTTTGGCTTGCAGTTTTGAAGGATTCTATGAGCTAATTATTGAATGATGCCAAAAGTATCAAAAGAAGACAGAAGGAATATACAGAGAAACTGTATCAAAAATAAATGGCTGATGTTCAACCATTTTAAGAGTTAGCAAAAGATCAAAAGCCAATGATAATGAAGAAAGAAGTCCAAGGTACACTGAAGACACTGGCAAAGAGTAAATCACCAGGAATTGTTTGAATACAAATTGAAATCTTTCAACAAATGATATGACACTGGAGGTACTCACTTATTTATGTCAAGAAGACAACTCCCTGGCCAACTGACTGGAAGAGACACATATTTGTGTCCATTGCAAAGAGAGGTGACCCAATGGGATGTGGAAATCGTCAGACAATGTCATTAATATTGTATGCAAGTAAAATTTTGCTAGAGATAATAATAATAATGATAATAATAATAATAATAAACAGTTGCAACCATACACTGACAGAGAACTTCCAAAGGTTCAAGCCGGATTCAAAAGAGGACATATAACATGGGATACCATTACTGAATATTAGATGGATTTTGGCTGAAAGCAGACAATACCAGAAAGATGTTTACCTGTGATTTATTAACAACAGAAAAATTTTCAGTTGTGTGGATTATGACAAACTGCGGAGAATATTGCAGAGAATGAGTATTCTGGAACACTTAATTGTGCTCGTGAGGAACCTGTACATAGACCAAGAGGCAGTTGCTCGAACAAAACAAGGGAATGCCGAATGGTTTAAGATTAAGAAAGGTGTGTGCTAGGGTTGTATTCTTTCACCACACTTTTTCAATCTATATGTTGAGCAGATAATCCAAGAAGCTGAATTATATGAAGAAAAATGTGGTTTAAGAATTGGAGGAAGACTCATTAACAACCTGCAATATGCAGACGATACAACCTTGCTTGCTGAAAGCAAAGAGGACTTCAAAGACTTACAACCTTCAGTATGGCTTGCAACTTAATGTAAAGAAAACAAAAACCCTCACCACTGGACCAATAAACAAAAACTATATAAATGGCAAAAAGATTGAAGTTGCAAATACTTCATTTTTCTCAGATTAACCATCAACACTCATAGCAGCAGCAGTCAAGACATCAAATAACATACTGCATTGTGCAACTCTGCTGCAGAAGACCTCTTTCAAGTGTTCGAGAGCAAAGATGTCAGTTTGAGGACTAAGATGTACCTGACCCAAGCCATGCGAAAGTTGAGCAGTAAATAAGGATGACTGTAAAAGAATTGATGCATTTGAATTATGGCATTGGAGGGGAATGTTGGAAATGCCATGGACTGCCAAAAGAACAAACAGATCTGTGTTGGAAGTGCAGCCTATGTGCTCCTTGGAAGTCAGGATGACCACACTACGTCTCTCACACTTCGGATATATTATCAGGAAGAAGCACTTGCAGGAGAAGGATGTCATGATTGGTAAAGTAGAGGGCCAGAAAGAAGAGGAAGACCCCCAACGAGATGGATTCCCCAGTGGCAGCAGCAGTGAGCTCAGAGATAGCAGAGATTGTGTGGTTGACACAGGACCTGGCAGTGTTTCATTCATTCTGTTGTGCATATAGGGTTGCAATGGCACCTGACAACAACAACAGCAACTGTTGTATTTCTGGGAATGGAGAAGTTTGTGAATCAGTTGACCTGCTTTCTACCAGACTCCCCTTCTTTATTAGGGTTGTCAGTTAGCAAAGTCACTTGAATATTAAAAGGTTACCTTTTACCTCGTTAGTGTTAAGAACCTCATCCAACAGACAGCCAAGGCTGGTGAATTTATACACTTAGCTTGGAAAGGCAAGCTGATCAAAATTAATCAAAACTGAAGTGAAAATGGCAGTCCTGGTGGAAATGATTGCTTTGATGAAATGGAATGCCTAGTGTGAAATTGGCATCTCGGGGCCCCAAGCAAAAACCACCTAAAAGACTAGCTCATGGAGGATCCCTGTTTCCTCTAAGAGGAATTTAAACCTTCCTTACCAGCTAAGTCCATTAATGTCAAGAGCTTCATTAGATTAACTTACCTCTGGTAGAACTGTCAGGGCTCAGGCTCCACAACCTTTGTTGTCAACAAAAATTTCCGTTATGAATGATCTATCTTTATGTTTCCTGAACTCCAAAGACAAATGTGGTTCTCAGAAGGGTAAGGGACTTGCAAAGAAGTCGACAGACAGTACCCTGGTGTTCATTCTTCTATCTGGCGACTCTTCCTGGGCAGACTTTGGAACACAGAAATGCCTTTATTCAAAGAAAGGGTTCCACTAGACACGCACCTGATCACACTCAACCCAGATTCCAAGAACCCTGCACCATGTCAAAGGAAAATGTTCTATCATAAATCTCCAGAAACGGAAAAGGTCAAAGCCACTCTTGGTAATTAGCCTGCTGAAATATAGTGGCCCTGCTTTTTGTTTAACCTTTTAAGAAAAGGGCTCGACTCCCACAAGTCCCAACAAGCAGCCTTTGATTCGGTACATCCTCAACACTCCCTGCCCCTCTTTTTAACCCCTACCTCCACCTGCAACCCTAGAAGAACATGGCTTTGGTTTGTTGCTTGAAATCCTTAATTGGGGATGAATTAGTGTTTCCTTCCCAGTATATTCTATGCGGTCCTAACTACTGCAAGTTTATGGAAAAGTATGCTATAGATTGGTCTTAAAGTAAAAGCATTGTTGTAAACAACCAGAAAAATCTACAGGCATGCACCAGCAGTTGAGGCAAGGGTGAGGTCTTGGCTGAAGTTAGCAAAAAGTCTATTGATGACTTTTTCTATAACCCATATTTTAACTAGCACAATGCTGGGCATGTGGTAGGCATTTAATTAATGCTTGTTAATGTCATACAACTTAATTATTAACTATGGAATTTTCTTTAATTCAATCTTTTTACTTTCCTGACTTTATGAACATGGAAATGCCCTTTATTTTGAGCACATAAATTTTATGATAAAAATGGAAAAAAAATCAATTTTTGGAAAAAACTGACATCAAAAAAGATGATAATCCAAAGGTCTAGGAAGTTTTCTAAATGAATGGATTTTCTGGTCTAGTGTAAGAGTCTGGAGTCCTGGTGTGGTGCTGTAGGATAAGCACTTGACTGCTAACCACAAGGTCAGTGGTTCAAAACCACCAGTCCTGCCTTGGAAGCCCTATACAGGCTTGCTATGAGTAAGAACACTTAACAAGTGTAGGAGTTTGACCATAGACACTCAAACAGCTACCAGAATATTTTCAACTTTCCTTGTGATGTTTTAACCAATGACTAGTAAGTAAAAGTGATTTTTGTTACCTCTGATGATTAATGTGATCTGCTATGAGCTGCCAGTCAATTGAAGGTATGTTTCTTTTGGGGTGTGGCCTGCACCATGTTTCACCTTGCAAAGATAAAAGAAGAGAGAAGTGAGCAAAAAAAGAGGAACCTACTGCTATCAAGAAACAAGAGCCAGCCTTTGCAATACATAAAACTATAGGTAGAAACCAGAACCACATCCAGATCACCAGAGATGAGAAATCCCCACTTGAAGGGACGAGCTGACGAGTCTGGAACGGTGAGAAGAACAAAAGATACGTCTCGAATGGAAGACCTACAGGAAAAACACGACACAATGGAGACAGATGGACTGCTACTACAGGAACAAACAGGTCGCTCCCCTAGGAGACATTGGGGCAGTCGGTCGGGTCCCACCAACGTAG
>NW_006408659.1:6390497-6405559 GCF_000296735.1 Chrysochloris asiatica | reverse complement strand
CAGCATTCGATAACTAAGACAGCACTTAATTGACAGAGTGAGAACTTTTAGAATGCTCACTCTTTCTCACAGTCATTAATTATTTTCCCAGAAGTATCTGCTCCTGTTAGTTTGAGTTCCCAAGCAACTACAGTGGATCCATAGCCCAAATAAAAAAACAAAACAAAAAACAAGTCTTGGTTGTTTTCAGCCAATGAGTTTCGGGGTTCTTTGCCACAACAGCATTACCTAGACTATGCTGATTGATAGATAATGGCTATTTGACTATAGATTCATTTCTAGGCTGGGACTTTAGCTTTTGTAAGCCTTATATTTTACTGATGTTTATTCTTAATAACCCAAACAAAGTAGATCAGTATCATACTTCTCTCTTGAATCAGTGGTGATCTTTACTTACAATGGTTGGAGTCAGAGTGTCTGACATTAGAACATTAACTGAATCTTTAATAATAGTAATGAATTAAGATTGTCAATCAAACTTCTGCAGGTAGCTTTCCCTTTGAGCAAAGGAAGCAACAACAAATGAAGCAACACATTTTTAAAAGCTCTGTTGTAATTCTCCTTGAGTGGCACCGATTAATGTTTGTTGGATCACTTGACTCACATGAGCCTCTGTATTTTGAGAACTGATTGTTCTGCCTGCTGTACCCCACTGAGCCAATTTAACAAGATTGTAGCATCATCATGGGGGTGTCCTGAGTAAAGAGTGGCAATTGGGGCATTACTGAGGAAAAGAAAAGTGGAGACAGGTGACGTAATCCTAGTGAGGTGTCCATAGGCAGAGTGAAAAGCTTTAAACTAATCTAATCACTTGTCAGTCAGGACAAGATGACTCCTGAGCTTTGAGATGACACCTCTGACTTAGAGCGAGATGCTCCAGTCTGCAGTTCTCAAACAATGGCTTGTTAGTATTTTACATCCAAATAACATATTTGTTATCTCTAAATATTTCATTCCTGTCCATCACCTCAATTTATAGAACTTTCCTTCCAAGACATTAATTAATTAGGTAGAAGAGAAATGAATCATGGGTGGAGTAGTATGGCTAATGGGGCTGTATATTTACCCCTGGAAGGTCCTGGTATGCGTCACACTGGAGGTACCACCTAAATCCTGTTATCCCTGAAGACTCAGTGAATGGTCACTGTGCCACCAGACAGAAGTACATACCCTACTTTGGACTTAGGTACATAGCGTGTATGACTATAGATGTCAGGGGATGAATTTCAGACCCTCCAGAGCTTTTCTTTCCAAACCCATCTATCAGATTGTCATATTGTGGTGGCTTGAGTGATGCTGTGATGCTGGAAGCAATGACACTGGTATTTCAAATACCAGCAAGGTTACCAAAAGTGGACAGTTTGAATGTATTTTCCAGACTAAGACAGACTAGGAAGAAGGGAGATGTACTTCTGAAACTTAGCTGATGAAAAGCTTATGGGTCCCAACAGGACTGGCTTTGGACACATCATCAGAGGGAACAGTTGCTAGTGAAAGACAGTATATTTGGTGAAGTACAGGGCCAGGAAGGAGAGGGAGACACTTAGTGAGACAGATTGGTACAGGAGATACTTGCCAGCGATCTTGAGGATGATGCAGAGTTGAGCTACAGTTTGTTCTGTTGTCTTTATGGTGAACACGAAGTGGAGTCAACTCAACTACAGCTAGCATCCAGGATTTTTTCCTGGCTGAAACATTGGAGAAAGCAAAAGGGAGAATGGGAAACTCCTTGGCTATTCTGGGAGCAGAATTTCCTTCAGGCCAATTGCTAAGTAGGCCAAGAATTTAAGTTGCTTCCCTCCCCAGTCAGTACCTACTTGTCTTCCTTTGGCTTCCCTAGAAGTGGAGTCTAATACAGAGATTTAGGTAAGTATGATTTATTGAGGGAGTGTTCTCCAGGGAAAGAGTGCAAAGGAAGCAGGACAGGACAGAGGGAGGAGATAAGCAAGAATGTGGTCCCAGCTGCAATCCAGCTTCAGCTTGATCACACAAAGAGCTCAAAATCATGAATTGTACCACTAAATTGGTCCCACCTTAAAGTAAGAATACTCTTCTTTTGTATCCCTGTTTCAGTCAATCATTGCCTGTCAGAGATGGAGGCAGAGATGATGACGTGGAGAGATGGTGCAGCTGGGGACTTTAGACCCAGAGAGGGAGAAGGGCTGTGTGCTGACCACTTGGGGGCAGGCTTGCAGGGTATACCCTTTGATTGGTTGATGATGCATGGAGAAGATTGTAACCATGGCAATGAAGTGATATATGATAGAAAGAATGTAAAGCTAATGTTCTCCCATGTAAACTATCATATAATTCACAATAAAACATTTTAAAACAACAAAAAAAGAACATATCAAGATCTGTCTTGAAGTACAGTGCCGTCTGTGATAGGATAATATCCATATTCCTAAAAGGAAGACCATATAATTATTCAAATTTACACACCCACCACTAAAGCCAGTTATGATGAAATTGAAGAACTCTACCAACTACAAGAAGAGGGAATACACAGTGTCACTGTAACATAAAGAGATGGTTGATGTTCAGTCATTTCAAGAAGTAGCATATGATCAAGAGCCAATGATACTTAAGGAAGAAGTCCAAGGTGCATTGAAGGTATTGCAAAGAACAAGACGTCAGGATTTGATGGAATGGAAATAGAAATACTTCAACAAGCTGATGCAGCACTGGAGGCACTCACTCATTTATGGCAAGACACTCATTTATGGCAAGAAATTTGGAAGAAAACTACCTGGCCAACTGACTGGAAGAGATCCATATTTGTACCCATTCCAAAGATAGGTGACCCAAAGGAATGCAGAAATCATTGGACAATATCATTAATATCCCATTAAAAAAATTTTGCTAAAGATAATTTAAAAAAATGGCTGCAGCCATACATTGACAGAGGACTTCCAGAGGTTCAAGCCAGATTCAGAAGAGGACTTGGAATGAGGGATATCATTGCTGACATCAGATGGATCTTGACTGAAAGGAGAGAATACCGGAAAGATGTTTACCTGTGCTTTATTGACTATGCAGAGACTTTTGATTGTGTGGATCATGACAAGCTATGGTCAATATGCAGAGAATGATTCTTCTGTAATTGTGCTCATGAAGAACCTGTACAGAGACCAAGAGGCAGTTATTTGAACAGAATAAGGGAACACCGAATGGTTTAAATTTAGGAAAGGTATGCACCAGGGTTGTATTCTTTCACCATACTTATTCAATCTGTATGCTGGGCAAATCATCTGAGAAGCTATATTATATGAACAAAAACGTGGCATTGGGATAAGAGGAAGATTCATTAACAACCTGCATGCATATCATACAACCTTACTCGCTGAAAGCGAAGGTCTTTAAATACTTACTGATGAAGACCAAAGACCACAGCCTGTGATATGGGTTGCACCTCAATGTAAAGAAAACAAAAATCCTTTCCACTGGAACAATAAACAACATCCATATAAATGGAGAAAAGATTTAATTTGTCAAAGACTTCATTTTGCTCGGATTAACCATCAACAGTCATGGCAGCAATAGTCAAGAAATCAAATGATGAAATATTGCATTGTGTAAATCTGCAGCACAAGACCTCTCTCAAGTGTTCAAGAGCAAAGATATCACTTTGAGGACTAAAGTGCATCTGCCCCAAGCCATGCAATTCTTAATAACCTCACATACATGTGAACATTGGCTGGTGAATAAAGGAAGACCTTAGAAGAATTGATGCATTCGAGTTATGGTGTTAGAGTAGAATATTAAAAGTACCATGGACTGCCAAGAGACCAAACCAATCTGTGTTGGAAGAGGTACAGCCAGAGCGCTCCCTGGAAGCCAGGATGGCTAGATTTCTTCTATCATACTTCCAACATATTGTCAGGAGGGACCAGTCACTGGAGAAGGATATCATGTTTGGTAAAATGGAAGGCCAGAGAAAAACAGGAAGACTCCCAACAAGGTGAACAGGAACAATGACAGCAGCAATGGACACAAATGTAGCAACGATTGTGAGGTTGGCCCAGAACTGGGCATTGTTTCATTCTTTTGTGCATAGTGTCACTATGAGTTGGCACTGACTCGATGGCACCTAACAACAACTTCTAAATTGAATGGGGTGTTATGGCTAATGGGGCTGTACATTTAGTCTTGAAACATACCCTTAGAGTGTTTTCTTTGCTTTCTAATTTCACAGTTCACTAACCTAAAACCAGGCATCATTCTTTAAAGCCCCTTCCAAGTTTGTGAATCTACTATGTTTTCTTTTTAGATAGAGAGCAAAAGTTCACTCTATCCTGATAACAAATGCCCTTTCATAGACAGATGTTCACCCAAATGAAGGATTCTCAAGATGGAAGTTTTAGGGTTAGGTCAGAAGACAGCAGAGATTACAAACCGGGTCAGTGTTGCTTACGTCACACTTGGTGAATGGCTACCTGTGTTGATTTTCTTGTGGATTAATCTTATCAGGCTCTTGGGCACTTGGTAATGCTACACTGAAACCAGACATTTAGGAGACCTGGTCCTGTCAGGGAAAGTTTCAGACAGAGGAAAGGTGGGGATGAAACCACTTCTATTGAGTTACTTTCAGCAAGTGGAGTTCCAGGAGCCAGCTCTGTCTCTATTGGTCTTTACCAGCCCACTCTGCTTACTTTCTCTGCTTCCTCTTCATCTACTACATTGGTCCTTATATTTCCTCCTTCATTCATCTCCTTTCTCTTCTTAAAGAATGTAGTACCACAATGATTGAAACCCATTCTGTCATCCTTCCACTAGATGGTGACTCCCAAGTGGTATGGGACTGAGTTAGTTATCTAAGTCTCTCAGCACCTGCTCAGTGCAGAGATCTTTGGAGTAAATTGCATTTAGCCAGCTGACAAAATGACTCAGAGAGGAGGCGCTCAGCACACTCTTTCATGAGGACAGACTGTTCTGTAATGACTGGGGAGTAGGTTCTGGAATCAGACATCCAAGTTTAAATTCAGACAATATCATCTATTAGATGTGTGACTCAGGGGACATTATCTAACCTCTCTGTGCCTTCAGTTTACTGAAACACTAAGGTCTTCAAGGCCAACAGATTCATGGGGAAAATATTAGAATGATCAATACCAAGAGAATAACTAATGAAGTTTTGAAAAAGAAGTATAAGAAAGACTTTTATGGACTTCTGGGTAGAAAAGGCAATTTTTATACTTGGTAAAACATTAAATTCTTCTCAAATTTCTATACATAAAATACTTAAGGCCAGAACACAACAGAAGAATGACCACAAAGTTTGGAGGGAAAATGTGGGCTGAGATGTATACATACAGCCAATTCATCCTTCAAGTATAAAGTCAACAGCCCAAACATTTAAAAATATGCAATAATTTAGATAGCAAAATATCTAAGAATCCTTCTTTTTAAAAAGAGAAACATTCTTGATTTAATCCTATTAATAATCCAAAGAATTAATATGAAAAAAATTCAGAAATGGAATTGCCATAGTAAAATGTTGCTGGTGGTGAGCATTGCATTATTTAAATATGAAAATACATGTAAACAGATATTGGAATTACTGTTACAGAACAGAATATAAATGTCATAAGGTTTATATTACCAAAGGAAATATGTCTAATAAAATTAGGAATCTTAGTTCCACATCTTTCATAAAAGAGGGTCAATAGATACTATCTAACCACTTGATATTTTTCACATTGTCTTCTTGATAAAGATATTTTAGTAACTGGTAGATTTTATGAAGAAACATTGTTTTGTTTTTTGACATTTAATAGTTCCTTAACTTGGTCATCAATTTCTTTTATTTCATTTTTAAATTCAAGTAAAGATATAATGAAATTTTTATTTCAAAATGACATTAAAAGATGATCATTCATATAAATATACATAGATAGATTGATCCATCCATCCACCCATCCATCCATTCACGTGTCCATCCTTCTATCTGTTTACATCAATAGAAATATGTCTGTTATAAATATCTTTAAATGTTAGTAACCACTTTTTTCTAGGTAAAAATTATTGTATTTGTCAGGTTGCTAACCTGAAGGTCAGCAGTTTGAAACTACCAGCCATTCCACGGGAGAAAGATGATGCTTTCTGCTCCCATAATGACTTACAGAAACCCTATACAGGGTCATTATGAGTCGGAACTGACTCCACAGCACACCACCACCACCATTCTTTTTTTTAAAATATTACTTGACTGTTTCACTGTGAATATGTATTATTAAAAAAAAATACATTAAAAGAGAATAAGGGAAACTATATGTAGCAATATTATGTGTAAATGAGAACTGTACAACCCCATTAGTGTAATAATAATAATAATAATAATAATAATGGATGCTAGCCCATGTAAATGTCTAGACATTTTTTTCCTGGAAGAACACACAAGTAACAGAGAACAGTGATTGGTTAAAAAGGGGAAGTGGGACTGTAATGAGAAGGAGACTTCCTTCTTTTTTATTTAAAAAAAAAATTCTATCATGTACTAATTTTATAATAATGATGGAAAATAAATACTTTTGAAAAGTATCTACTAACTACTACCATTTAACTGATACAGAAAACTATTGACAAATCTGTGGTTTTATTTCCTTGTCAACTCCCCAAGCATTCATGATCAGTAGATTTTGCCCGATCTTACTACACAGATTGAGAAGAAAGTCAATAGCCAAGAATGAACACTGCTTGCAGGACACCCCTTCCTTGTCTTCCTCACACAATGCCATTAGTCTGAAAATCAACTTCTTGTAATGGTAATTCTGCAAGAATAACACATGGCTTTGCCTATAATTTCATAAAATATTCCAGGCCAGCAGCAAGCAGAAAAGGTGCTGGACTAGAGAAAGCCTAGAAGCAGAGACCTAACAGAGCAGATGCAATGATTATTAGCAAATGGCATTATGGTGCCAGGGAGCAGTGAGACCCAGAAACATAGACTATGTCTAGAAGGAAATCACCCCCACTCAGCTACGTCTCCCTGTTGTCATGTTACAATGTGGCACAGTGAAGCAGGATCTTCTGGAGAAGCTAAAATGTAGATTAGTAAGTAAAGTTTCCCAATTTTAGAATGTTGGTCAACTCTTTTTAAAAAAAATAAATAAATAAAAGGTATCATGTAAATTACCCAAAACATTGGAGCAGACTGGGGTGAGGAAGTGGAGCTTCAGTGAGAATTGTTGCAGGACACACCAACTCATCACAACCAAGTACATTGGAAAATTTTTCTCAAGAAGTGGAGGGTCAACCAGAGTGTCCACCGAGGAGGTCACCCTCAGGACCACCTGTGTGTTAGCATCACAGAGTGTATCAACCTGCTTTAATGGAAGCAGGGTTGAACTTCAGTTGCAGAAAACAATAGTGTCCAAAAGCAACTTAGTCCATTCTTTTTTTCCTCAGGAATTCGACAGAATCCTTAAGAGGGTGAATATGCTAGTGTTGGTTGAATATGACTTTGAAATATTAGCTTCTAGATTCAAAGCTTAAAGGGAATGATGAGGTAAAGCTACAAAAGGAATGACCCAATCTGATCTACACAAAATAAAAAGACCCACATCTGCTTGAGGACATGCAAGTAACTAGGCACTGTTATCATCACTCCAGCATCAATGTTTCCTTAAGTAAATATCAGAGATTAATCTGAATTCAAAAGCAGTGATTAGAGAGACCAAAGGGCAAATACAATAGCTGACAAAACTGTTTTCTGAATATCTCTTGGTTTTGTAACTTTCCAGTTCTGTTTTCTCCTTCAAAAGCATGGTGAATTGACAAGAACACAAGCTGCTGAGTCTTTTCCTTTCTTTTCAAAATGACCCCTTTTCCTTATTGCTAGGCTAATGGAGTAATTTCTTTAGACTGTCCTTTTAACTTCTTTCCAGAGAGATATGAACCCCAGCATTAAAATGTGGGTGGCAGAGCTTTGAACAATTGATGGCATTTTAGCTTTTACTGGCCTGCTTGTACCACCTAAGATGTGGCTTCTACAGCTGCCTTGATTTATTGCATTCTCTTTTGTAAAAAAAAGTTCTTGGACACAGTAAGCAAGGCAGCAGTGTACAAGGCAAGAAGCATGTTGCCAAGATCTTACAATCTTATGACAAGATAAGGCCTAGGCTGCCTTCTGGTTAAGGATGTTCTGTAAAACGGTCCAGAACGCTAGCAGCAATTTGATTAACAATCCCATCTGTTTCTCTCCTCGAATTTGTTTCCAGGGAAAGTGTGCCTTTGATCAGTAGGTGCTGACGAGAGTATAACCTGGCCCGAGGTGTTTCCCTAGAGTAAAACATGCAGCACTTCTCAACTCCCAATTCTAATTTATTGTTTGTTTTTGCTTGAGAAGAGCCTGTTTTTACAGCTGAACAGATTTGGAAGCTGGTTCAGGGTGTTTCATTTCCTTACATGAAGAGTTATAATGCAGAGGATGGTAACCAGCTGTTTCTACCTTGACTAAAAGACAGGAAAACAGCAATGGATCTCTACTACAGCAAAAGGGATTTAGGTTAGTTGTCAGAAGGAACTTCCTGAGAGGGCTGTCCAAGGATGCTGGGTTTCCTTTTCATGGAGGACTCTTAAGGAGTATTCTTTGTCTCTCTTTGGGATAATGTCTTAGTTATTTAGTACAGATATAACAGAAATGCCGTAAGTGGATGACTTTAACAAACAAATCTATACTCTCACAGTTTAGGAGGCTACAAGTTCAAATCAGGGTACCAGTTATATGGATGCCCTTGTCATCAATCTTTCCCTGGGTCAAGGAGCTTTGCAGCACAGGGACCCTTAGTCCAAAGGATATGCTCCACGTCCAGCTCTGCTTTCTTGACCATAGAAGGTTCTCTGCTCAATTGTTTAATTTATTTTCTATATATCTGAAAAGAAATTGATTCTAGATACAACCAAGTCCAGTAGATTTTATCCTGCATTATTAACATAATTGTTACTAATTCTGTCTTGTTAATATCATAGAGGTGAGGATTTACAACACATAGAATAACTAAACCAGATCATAAAGTGGAGGGAATTTACAGAATACTGAGAAGCATGGCCTAGCCAAGTTGACTTGTATTTTCAAAGGAGAGAAACAATTCAATCCATAAGATATTGTTTATATGAGGTTTACACTGATAACATTAAAATCAGCTAAGTGGCCTGTCCCTATTCCGTCCAGCCCTGTATTTCTGTAAATAGTAACCAATGACAAGGGCTATGCCTTTGGGGATATTTGGGTGATTGAGGGTAAAAAAAACACTTTGCTTCCTTTCTACCTGATTCACAATTAAATGCCATTACAGATATGGCTCATGATAGTCAGTTATTCAGTGTTTGTTGTTGTTAGTGCCATTGCATTTGTTCCAACTCATCATTACTCTATATAGGGTTTCCAAGGAGCAGTTGGTGAGTTTGAACCACCGACCCTGTGGTTCAAACTGACCTTGCGGTCCAGTGCTTATCCTAAAGTGCCACACCAGGACCAGGATATATTTTTGACAAGCCAGTTGTTCAACATAACTGTTATTAAAAATTGTTTTTGCTGTTGTTAAGTATCATCTTGTAGGTTCTGACTCATAGTGATTCTGTATAGAGTTTCCAAGGAGTGGCTGGTGGGTCTAAACTGCCAGCCTTGCAATTAGTAGTCCAATGCTCATCCTATAGTGCACATCAGGACTCCTATTAAAAATTATTAGATAAAATTACATAATTTATGTTAATAACAAAGGTATAAAATATGTATAATGTAGTGGTTATGAATCGGGCTGCAAACCTTAAGGTCAGCGGTTCGAAACTACCAGCTGCTCCGCGGGAGAAAGATGAGGCTTTCTACTCCCGTAATATTTACACCCTCGGAAACCCTGTACAGGGTCGCTATGGGTCAGAACTGACTCGATGACACTTAACAACAACAATAACCTATTTCTAATTGTTTTTCTAAATTCTGCTTTTGTTTATGTTATTGAGGCCATTTGCATTCATTGTATCCATATTGATAAGTCCCTAGGTGGCAAAAATGGTTTGTACTCAACTACCTGATACAGATAAATAATGATGCCAATTCATAATTTTTGAAGTATGAAATTACAACACATTATAGAAGAAGGTTCCTACCCATACTCCATTTTACCTCCAAGTCCCCTAGAGACACACACATGGAAACCAGTAGAATTTCTACTCTATATCGACCACCTGACAGGGTTTAAAGTTTTGAAAAAGTAAATGAAAATGCATATATGTAACTTCTTAATGTTCATTTGTCTTCATTAAATGTTTCTAGCATTTGGCAACTAACTCAAGTTTCTTCAAAGAAATTTTAGCTGTTAGGTAGTGTCCATGAGGGTCATTATTTAATCAGCTCAAGTTTTGTCACGTTTTAGAGGAGCATTAGTGAATACAGCTATACTGGAATTTCTTTAGAAATGGAATGTTATTGGCATGAATCAGAAGGATTAATGACAAGGATGCCCTTTGTCACCACTTTTATCCAATATGGTGCTAGAAGTCTTATCCAGAGCTATAAGGCAAGAAAGGAAAATTAAAGGCATCAAAAATTGGCAAACCACCACTGTCTGTCATTTTGTCATACTGTGGTGGCTTGTGGTTGCTGTGATGCTGGAAGCTATGCCACTGGTATTTTAAATGCCAGCAGGGTCATTCATGGTGGACAGGTTTCAGCTAAGCTTCTAGACTAAGACAGACTAGGAGGAAGACTACTTCTGAATGTTTCGCCTCTGAAAATTGATTGATGGGACACTGTCAGATAGAAACAGAATATTGAATATTGAAACATGATGAGTACCACAAGAATGTCATCAGATATAGTGCAGGAAAATGAGTCACTAACATTGGAAGTATATGATTGGGGAAAAGCTGCCTCCTCAAAGTAGAGCTAACTATGATGAAGAAAAGGGAGTAAAGCTTTCAGGACCTTCATTTGCTGATGGGAGTCAACTCAAAATGAGGAGAAACAGCTGTGAACATCCAGTAATAATCAGAACATGGAAGGCACGAAATATGAATCTATGAAAATTGGAAGTTGTCAGAAATGAAATTGACTGCATAAAGATCAATATTCCTGAGCATTGTTGTTGTTAAGTACCATGGAGTCAATTATGACTCATAGTGACCCTGCACAGGGTTTCCGAGGCTGCAAATCTTTATGGGAGTAGAAAACCTCATCTTTCTCCTGAGGAACAGCTGGTAGTTTCGAACTGCCAACCTTGAGGTTAGCAACCTGATTCATAACCACGACGCTACCAGAGCTACCTGTGCTGAAATGGACTTCCACGGGCCATTTTGAATCTGACAATCATATGGTTTACTATGCTGGGAATGATGAATTGAAGAGGAATTGCATTACATTCATCATCAGAAGAACGTTTCAAAGTCTGTCTTGCAATATAATGCTGTCTGTGATAGGATAACATCTATATACCTACAAGGAAGTACTGTTAATATCACTATTATTCAAATTTACAAACCAACCACGAAAGCCAGTGATGATAAAATTGAAGAAGTCTACCAACTTATTCAGTCTGAAATTGGTCAAACATGCAATTATGATTTTGATAATTATCAGGGACTGAAATGCAAAGGTTAGAAACAAAGACAATAGATCAGTAGTTGGGAAATGTAGCCTTTGTGATAGAAATGAAGTTGGAGATCGCATGACAGACTTTTGCAAGACCAAGGATTTATTTGTTACAAATACCTTTTTTAAACAACATAAAAGATGATTATAAACTTGGCCTTCATCAGCTGGAATACACAAAAATCAAATTGACTACAACTGTGGGAAAAGACCATGGAAAAGCTCCATATCATCAGCCAATACGAGACCAGGGGAAAACTATGGAACAGACCATCAACTGTTCATATGCAAGTTCTGGCTAAAGCTGAAGAAATGTGAAACAAGTTCATGATAGCCAACATATGACCTGAATATATCCCACCTGAATTTAGAGCTCATCTCAAGAACACAGTTGATGCATTAGACACTAATAACTGAAGACTAGAGGAATTGTGGCATGACATAAAGAACTCCATGCTGGAAGAAAGCAAAAGGTCATTAAGAAGACAAGAAAGGAGGAAAAGACCAAAATGAATGTTAAAAGAGAGTCTGAAACTTGCTCTCCAGAGTAGAAATGATAAAGTGAATGGAAGAAATGAAGAAGTAAAAGAGGTGAATGGAAAATCTCCAAGAGCAGCTCAAGATGACAAAGTCAAATATAATGAAATGTACACAGACCTAGAGTTATAAAAACCTAAAGGGAAGAACATGCTCAGCATTTCTCAAACTAAAAGAACAGAAGAAAAAATACAAGCCATGGTTTACAGTATTGAAAGATTCTATGGGTTTATGTACTGGTCTGCAAGGTCAGTTCTAACTGCAAGGTCGGTAGTTCAATCTCACCAGCTGCTCCTCAGAAGCCCTATACAGAGTCACTATGCGTCAAAACCAACTCGAGGGCACTAACAACAGCATGGGCAAAAAGGACTCCTGGTGTGGTGCTGTAAGATCAGCACTGGACTGTGAACCACAAGGTCAGAAGTTCAAAGCCACCAGGGTTTCCTCAGAAACTCTATACAGGATCACTATGGGTCAGCACCAACTCAACGGCAATGAAAAACAAACAAACAAAATGATGTTCAACCATTTTAAGAGGTAGCATCTGATCAAGAACTAATGCTATTGAAAGAAGTCCAAGGTGCAATGAAGGCATTGACAAAGAACAAGACTCTAGAAATTGGTGAAATACAAATTAAAATCTTTTAATAAGCTGATGCAGTACTGGAGGCACTTACTCATATGCCAAAAACATTGGAAGAGAGCTATCTGACCAACTGATTGGAAGAGATCCATATTTGTGCTCATTCCAAAGACAGGTGACTCCATGGAATGTAAAAATTATCAGATACTGTCACTAGTGTCACATGCAAGTAAAATTTTGCTACAGATGATTAAAAAATGGTTGGAACAGTACATTAGAATTGACAGAGGTTCAAGTCAGATTTATTTGGGGATGTGGAACAAGGGTTATCATTACTGACGCCAGATGGATCTTGGCTAAAAGCAGAGATTAGGCAAAGGCTTTTGGTTGCGTGGATCTTGACAAGCTATGGGCAACATTGTGGAGAATGACTATTCTGGAACATTCAGTTGTGCTCATGAGAAACCTGTACACAGAAAAAGAGGCAGTTGTTTGAACAGAACAAAAGGGCAATGAATAGTTTTAAATCAGAAAGATGTGCATCAGGGTTGTATCCTTTCATCATATTTATTCAATCTATATACTGAGCAAATAATCTGAGATGCTAGATTATATAAAGAAAAATGTGGCATCAAGATTGGAGGAGACTTATTAACAATCTGCAGTATGCAGATGATACAATCTTATTCACTGAAAGCAAAGAGGACTTAAAATACTTACTGATGAAGATCAAAGACCACAGCCTTCAATATGGGTTGCATCTCAATATAAAGAAAACAAAAATCCTCACCACGGAACCAATAAACAACATCCATATAAATGGAGAAAAAATTAGTTGTCAAAGACTTCGTTTTCGTTGGATCAGCCATCAACACTCATGGAAGCAGCAGTCAAGAAATCAAAGGATGTATTGCATTAGGCAAATATGCTGCACCACACCTCTTTAAAATGTTCAAGAGAAAAGATGTCACTTTGAGGATCAAAGTGCACCTGACCTAAGCCATGGTATTTTCAACAGCTTTTTATGCATGTGAAAGTTCAATAATGAATAAGGAAGACCATAGAAAAATGTATGAATTTGAGTTATGGTGTTGGATTAGAATATTAAAAGTACCATCAACTGCTAGAAGAACAAACAAATCTTTGTTGGAAGAGGAACATCCAGAATGCTCCTTCGAAGCCAGGTTGATGAGACTCCATCTCTCTGACTTCAGACATATTATCAGAAGGTACCAGTCCCTGAAGAAGGACACGATGCTTGCTAAATTAAAGAGTCAGTGAAAAAAGAGGAAGAGCCCCCCCCCCCAAATGGATTGGCACAGTGGCAGCAGCAATTGGCATAAGTTTAACAGCGACTGTGAGGATGGCACAGGATCAAACAGTGTTTCATTCTATTGTGCATAAGGAACCAACTTGAAGGAAAGTAACAACAGCAACAGTCCACAAAGACAATGTTCTACATCCTATTTTGGTCAGTAGCAGCTGGGACCTTAAAAGCTCATGACTGACTATCTAATGTACGACTATTGGGTAAAAGAAGAGTGATGGAAAATGAAGATCGTTGGAATCAATTTATCTAATGGACTAAATCAAAACATAAACATCAGTCTCCATGACCCTGGGAATAGAACTAGATGGCACCTGGTTCATTACCAACTGCTATGAAAGGGAAGATCCCAGATAGTGTGAGAAACAATGTGGAACAAAACTCAAAATTATAAGAAAAAATCTTAAAAGAAAAAAAAAAAGACCAGGTTTACTGGTTAGAAAGAGACTAAAAGATCCAGAGATTGCAATCCTAGGCAACCTTTTAAGTCTTGAATGGAATTCACCTTGTGTCCCAATTATCAACCAAGGGGTAGACAAGCATATAGGGGGACAACAACACTAATTAGGTATGTTCACCATGGAAAAGTCAACCACTCAAGAACAAAAGGGCAGCATTTATCTGGGGACTGGGAAAGAGGGTGGAATGGAAATAGGAACCGCAGGGAAATAGTAGGATGCTTGTCACATGGAGGGGATTGCAGTCATTGAGATGAAACAAAGTGGGTGAGTTTTTGGATGTAAAACTGATGATCTTCTCTGTAAACCTTCCCTCAAATCACAATAAAAATTTTCAAAAAATAAAAGATGGGCATAATAATTAAAGAGATTGAATGCTATAGGAATAAAACTATAATGTGGCTAATATTTTCAAATGTTTTTGGTATAGTAATCAATATAATTTGTATAACAGTATATATTTTACTCTTGGTCAAGAAATTGTGGAAAACAGTTTAATTCAACTATGAAAAAATTTGAATTCGCACAGGATATTTCAGCACTGTTCATGATATAATTAAGGAATACTTT
>NW_006408659.1:6388185-6390342 GCF_000296735.1 Chrysochloris asiatica | reverse complement strand
ATATTCAATACCAACATAAAATAATGGTGATTGCATCCTTAAATGAGTGTGTAGAAAATAAATTCTATTGGGGCCTTGCTAGGGGAGTTTCGAGAATCAGCAATCAGTTACATTTTGTAGGGGGAACTATATTTTGAAAGAAAGAAATTGTATTAACCACTCACATATTGGTAGTAATTAACTATAACCAACTTAGTGCAAAAATTATGAAATTTGAAGGTTGAAAGCTTGGAGTTAATGGGGTGTGTGTGTGTGTGAAGTGTAGTCTCAGAAGGACAAGAAAGGGGCAGAAAATATACTTGAAGAAATAATGGCAAAAAAGAAAAAAAAAATTCTCCAATTTAACAAAGAACTTAAATTTACACATCCAAAAAGCTCAGAAAACTTCAACTGGAATAAACCCAAAGAATTTCACATTGAGACACATGTTAATAAAACTCTTAAAAACCAAAGTTAAGGAGCAAGATGAGACACGACTCATCACATACAAGGAATTTTCAAAAAGATTAAGTGCTGATTTCTATTCAGAAATCATGGATACCAGAAGACAGTAGGGTAACATATATTAAAGTACTGAAAGAAAAGAAATGTTAAGCATGATTTCTATATCCATTAAAATGTTCTTCACAAATTAGGGTGAAATGAATACATTTAAAGATAAATGAAAGTTGAGGGAGTTAGGTACCATGAGAACTATCCTACAATAAACAGTAATGAAAATCCTTCACATTGAAAAGAAAGGATTCTTTAAATCATACGAAGCAAAAAAGATTTCCCGTGAAGGTAATTTAATGGGCAAATATAAAGTCCAGCTTTATGCTATCTTTATAAAACCGAGTTCACATATTTCAAACCAAAATATCTAAAACATATTATCAAAATTCTTTACAGAAGAGGTTCAGTATTTAATTAAAATTCAATTTGACTTCCCTATTTCTGCATAAAGTTTAGGGGACATCAGATTTTGTAATTGAAATGAAGTTTATTTGAAGTAATCAATTTGTTGTGGTGGTCTTTTTTTCCCCCTCTAATTTATTTTTATTTTTGTTTTATTTGAAAATTTTCCTTTTCTGGACAAAGTTTTGGCATTTTTTGTTGAGTAGATGTTTTAGAGAATCCATTAAAAACGATCCCTTAGACCAACTTGATGAAGACATATCCTTCGCATATTGATAGGAGTACCGACAGTGCATCCTGACGCGGTATTTCCAGATTTTGCTGCACAGGTTTGAGCACACAGCAAGAGCAGAAACGCTGGATGAATGTTTGCAGGTGGCTCCAGTAGTTGCTGTGAGCCATCTTGCTTTGACTAACACGCCAAGGCAAAAGCTTCCCCTTTAATAACTCCAGCTAAAAACCTCAGTCAGTCTCATGAGCTGGTCAACTTTTCAAAAACCATGAGGATTTGATTTCTACAGTATGAACTAAAGATATCAAAAGGTAGACAATTATATTTCATCAGGGACATCAGAAAAAAAAAAAAAAAGAGTAGATCATATGTAATATTTGTTCATAGTTAATTATGTCTTATGTTCAGCTTTTGTTCTTACTACATATGGCAGGCATAGCCTCTTATCTGTGTATCCTCAGTGATATGTTACAAAATTTTTACCATGAAATTAAATACACTAAACAGAAGTGAGGTGTTGTATATAGTTAAATAAAGAAACTTTTTAGAAGTACTTTTGATGGTTCAACTAAAGAAATTTTAAAGTATAGGCCATTTACAGTGGTAAGGGGATCCAAAAGAAATGTTGGGATACCCACAATATAAAATGGTAAGGGAAAGAAATGGTATGGCTAGAGATGAAGGGGGAAAAAAATCTGAATTATTATTTGAATTCTGATTTTCAAACATTATAAAAAAGAAAGAAAAAAAGATACTTTTGAGAAAGAATAAAATAAGTCTTTTAAATAATTGGTTTTAGCATACTACAGAATTGTACTCCTATTTCCCATAATGAGGTCTATAGTCTTTGGGAAAAATCAAGTAGCAACAATGTGTATTTTACCATGCTATGGTGGTGGTGGTGGTCATGTGCCATGGAGTCAGTTCCGACTCATAGCGACCCTGTACAGGGTTTCTGAGGCTGTAAATCATTATAGGAACAGAAAGCCTCATCTTTCTCCCGTGGAACTGCTGGTAGTTTCGAACTG
>NW_006408659.1:6384342-6387170 GCF_000296735.1 Chrysochloris asiatica | reverse complement strand
TCAGCTTGAGAACTAAGGTGCGCCTGACTCAAGCCATGGTATTTTCAGTAACTGCATATGCATGTGAAAGCTGGACAGAGAATAAGGAAGACCGTAGAAGAATTGATGCATTTGAGTTATGGTGTTGGGGGAGAATATTGAAAGTGCCATGGGGTGCCAAAAGAACCAACAGATCTGTGTTGGAAGAAGTACAGTCAGAGCGCTCCTTGGAGGCCAGGATGGCCAAATTTTGTCTCTCATACTTTGGACATATTGTCAGGAGGAACCAGTCGCTGGAGAAGGATATCATGTTTGGTAAAGTGGAGGGTCAAAGAAAAAGAGGGAGTACCCCAGAGAGATGGATTGGCAATGTAGTAGCAACAATGGGCTCAAATGTGGCAACAATTAATTGTGATGTTGGTCCAGGACCAGGCAGTGTTTTGTTCTGTTGTACATAGGGTTGCTATGAGTCGGTACCGACTCGATGGCACCTAACAACAACAACAACTAAAGCAGGTGATGATTGAAGAAGTCTACCAACTTCTTCAGGCTGAAGCTAATCAAATATGCAAACAAGATGTATTGGTAATTTACTGGTGATTGAAATGCAAACATTAGAAATAAAGAGGAAGAACTAATAGTTGGAAAATATGATGTTGGTGATAGAAACAATGCTGGACAGTGCATGATGGGATTTTGCAAGACCAGTGACTTATTCAATGCAAATACTTGTTTTCAGAGACATATACAGCAGCTGTACACATGGACCTCACCAGATGGAGTACACGGGAATCAAATTGATTATATCTGTGGGGAGAGACTGTGGATAAACTCAATTATCATCATCCAGAACAAGGCCAGGTGGCAATAAAGGAACAAACCATCAATTTCTCCTATGCAAGTTTAGACAAAGCTGAAGAAAATCTAAAGAAATCAATGAGAGCCACAATGTGACCATGAGCATATCTTGTATGAAGTTAAAGACCATGTCAAGAACAGATTTGATGCATTCATTAGAAGCTAATGACCAAAGACCAGAACAGTTGTGAGATGATATCAAGAACATCATAAATGAAGAAAGAAAACGGTCATTTAAAAAGACAGGAAAGAGAAATCAAAATGGACGCCAGAAAAAAAACTCAAACTTGCTCTTAAACATAGAGAAACTAAAGTTATTCGAAGAAATGCTGAAGTAAAAGAGATGAACTGAAAATTTCAAAGGTCAGCTCAAGAAAACAAAGTAAAGAATTATAATGAAATATGCAAAGACCTGGAATTAGAAGCCAAAAAGGGACGAACATGCTCAGCACTTCTCAAGCTGAAAGAGTTGAAGAAAAAAATTTAAGCCTTGGGTTGCAATATGGAGGGATTCTATGGCCAAAATACTGAATGACACAGGAAACGTCAAAAGAAGATAGTAGGAATATACAGTCACTGTCCCAAAAAGAATGTCAGTGTTTACTCATTTCAAGAGGAACTATGTGATCAAGAACTGATGGTATTGAAGAGAGAGGTTGAAACTACATTGAAGGCAGTGGTAAAATACAAAGTTCAAGGAATTAACAGAATACAAATGGAAATGCTTTAGCAAACTTAGGCATCTTTGAAAGTGCTCACTTGTCTATGCCAAAAAATATAGAAGAAAGCTACATGGCCAATTGGCAGTGATTTATATTTGTGTCCAGTCCCAAGAAAGATGACCCAATGGTCACAAATCATCGAACAATACCTTTAATATCATATGCAAGTAAAATTTTGCTGATTGCAGCAGTGCATTGACAGTGAGCTACCAGAAATTCAAGCCAGATTCAAAAGAGGATGAGCTAATATCAGATGGACCTTTTGCATGGTCAATAAAGCACAAGTAAATCTTCTGGCTAAAAGTAGAGAATACCAGAAAGAAGTTTCCTTGTGCTTTATTGACCACGCAAAACATTCAACCATGTAAATTATAACAAACTATGGATAACATTGATATGAATGGGTATGCCTGAACACTTCATTGTGCTCATGAGGAAATTATACATAGAACAAGAGGCAGTCACTTGAACAGAACAAGGGGAATTGAATGGTTTAAATCAGGAAAGGTGGTGACCAGGTTTGTATCCTGTACTTATTCCAGCAAATATTCTGAGAAACTGGATTATATGAAGAAGAACATGGTATCAGGATTGGAAGAAGACTCATTAACAACCTGTGATACCAATGATACAATTTTGCTTCTGAAAGCAAAAGGGACTTAAAATACATACTGATGAAGATCAAAGACCACTGCTCTCAGTATGGATTGAATCTCAGTGTAAATAAAACAAAAATCCTCACAACTGGACCAATAAATAACATCATGATAAATAGAGAAAAGATTGAAGTTGTCAAAGACTTCATTTTGCTTGAATCCACAATTAATACTCATGGAAGCAGCAGTCAAGAAACCAAAGGAAACACTGCAGTAGGCAAATCTGCTTCAAAATACCTCTTTAAAGTGCTAAAGAGCAAATAATTCACTTAGAGGACTTAGGACCCAAGCCACTGTATTTTCAATCACCGCAGCCTTCTGTATGGATTGCACCTCAATGTAAAGAAAACAAAACTCCTCAAAACTAGACCAATAAATAACATCATGATAAATAAAGAAAAGATGAAGCTGTCAAAGACTTTATTTTGCTTGGATCCACAATCAATACTCATGAAATCAATAATCAAGAAATCAAATGACATATCGCTTTAGACAAATGTGCTGCATAAGGCCTCTTTAAAGTGTTAATGAGCAGAGATCAATTTGAGGACAGAGGAGCACCTCACCCAAGCCACAGTTTTTTCAATAGCCTCATATGTATGTAGGGACCTCT
>NW_006408659.1:6372723-6383202 GCF_000296735.1 Chrysochloris asiatica | reverse complement strand
CAAAGTAGCAGCAGCAACGGGCTCAAATGTAACCCCATTTGTGAGGATGGTGCAGAACCAGGCAGTGTTTCATTCTGTTGTTCATAGTGTTGCTATGAGTTGGAAGAATAGTGAAATTACCACAGACTGCCACAAGAACAAACAAATCTGTCTTGGAAGAAGTATAGCCAGAAAGCTAATTGGAAGAGAGGATGGCAAGCCTTCATTTCATGCTTGTTAAAGTAGAGGGTCTGTGAAAAAGAGGAGAACCTCCAATGAAGACTGACAAAATGGCTGCAACAGTGGGCTCAAGCATAGGAAGGATTGTGAGATAGTGCAAGATTGTTTCATTTTGGTATGCTTCGTACAGAGTTGAAACCAACATAACAGTACCTAAAAACAATAATGACAACATAGGTTCTTTAAATCTTTGAATAATTACCAATGATCTTAGCAATTTTAGTTTTCTGGGGTCACAGAGGGGCATTTATACATGCCTGCATTTTACTTTTAGTACGTATCATTTCCATGTGCAGTAAATGCCTAAGGTACCATTAATCTACAAAAGAGAAAGAAATCTTCTTTATATTTTGTCCTCTTTAATATTGGAAAAAAGAAAACTAGAGTCCCAAGAGTCATTGTGTTTCTAGTTTAGTTTTCTCTGAAACAGGTCACAAAAAAAATATGGAGTGCAAGTAATTTGTTCAGCGGTGATTCCAGAAAGCAATGATAGGGTTGGGAGAAGAGACTAATAAAATAAGCATTATTAAGTAAGTAATTCTGTGGGAAACTGGATTTTTTAAGTCCTGGGGAATTCTGGGAGATCATGCAGAACATACAGCTCATAGTTTTCCTGTGCAAAAGATGGGACGGTGGGCGTGGTGGTGTACCGTGGAATTGGTTCTAGCTCATAGCGATCCTGTAGAAGATTTCTGAGGCTGTAAATATTTATTTACATGGGAGAAAGCCTCATCTTTCTCCCATGGAGTAACAGGTAAAATTCAAACTGCTGACCTTGTGGTTAGCAGCCCAACTCATAACTCACTTAATCTACCTATTCCCCTAGAAGATGGGATTGCTGTTGTTCAGTGATTTGAGTCAGTTCCAACTCAGCGAGATCCTGTATAGGGTTTCTAAGTAGCAATTGCTGCATTTGAACCACTGACCTTGTGGTTCAAACCCACTTTGTGGTCCAGTGCATTACCTCACATTGCCACCCATTAAAAGTCACCAATCATTTATAAATATGTGCTTTTTCCCAGAATGTCTTACTTTCTCTGTACGTGGGCAGAACAAGTTTGTGAGTTAAGCTGCAGCCTAAGGCAGAGGCACAAATGTTGACCATTGAAAGTTCAAATAATGTGCTCAGAAATATTAAGTTGCAAGAAACTAAGAAGAGAGAGAATTGAGTGATAAGACACTTCCACACTGTGTTGTTTAAGAGCACAGTGCCCACACATAAGTGCACATTCATTACATTCTTACAGAAGACCTCTATGAGCTTTATATTGTACATTAAAGCATTCAGCATTGGTCCACATATAGATAACATCCTAGTTGACATGCATTTATTTAATGTTACAAACACACAGAAGAGTTATGACCTCTTTTGAGTCACTTAAGCCAAAAGATCTCAAAGCAAGTATTTCTTATAGGTACATTTCTATCCCCACATTAGCTTTCTAGATCCCCAGTTAGCTTTTTGCTAACAAGATCTCTAAACACATTGACTTCAAACTACCTTTTTTTGTTTTTGTTTTTTCACTAACTATTCTTCAAGGCAACAATTCTGGATGAACTCAGTTGGGTAATTCTTTTTATCTCTGAGATTCGACTGATCTTGGGAAATAATTATGCATCTGAATAGTCAACTGCTTTATTAACTGTTGTCTGGGTGCCTTAGTTCTCTTCCAATGCCTCTCATATTCCAACTGACTATTGCAGCCTCGGACTCCTGGTATGGTGTGGACTCCTGCTGTGGCGCTGTAGGATAAGCATTGGACTATGAACTACAAGGTTGGTGGTTCAAGCCCACCAGCTGCTCCTCAGAAACCCTATACATGGTCACTATGAGTCAGAATCTACTCAATGGCACTTCACAAAAATTATCCCAGCCTTATTCCCATGAAAAGCTAGACAGCAACATTCAGTGCCCAAGCTTGTCAAGCTGCTGCTTGTATAGAGTTTGTTACCATTCCAATTGTCAAGCAGGTGACAAGGCCAGCCCTGTTTCAATGAAGAAAGACTCCACCCCTTGTTGGGAGGAGCTGCAATATCACACTGTACTGGGTGTAGAAACAGAGCAGGGAGGAATCTGCGGCAATTTTGTAACCTACCACAAAGTGGAAGAAGATGTTCCATTTACCAGAACCATAACACATACAGCCCTTCATGTAGAGAAAATGTCATTTCAGGAAAGTCTCTTAAGTACAGAACATGTGGTGGCATGAACACTTGCCCCAGAAGACTCACTTTTATATTAGCTCTTATGTTCTGTGTCTAACAATGTTTTTCCATAAGAAAACTGCCTTACTTGAGTTTCTATGATTTACAAGTACTAAACACAAGAGAAAAGCCATTGGTGATGGTTTGGTAGTAGATTTCTTACTCTTCAAGCTGGAGATCCAGGTTGGATTCCCTGCCATTGTACCTCATGTACAGCTAGCACCTGTTGTCAATGGAAGCTTGTGTATTGCTCTGATGCTGAACCAAATTCAGCAGAACTACCAAACTCACATGAATAAGGAAGAAATGTCTGGTGACCTACTTCCAAAAATGAGCCAATGAAAGCCCTGTGGATTACAACAGTTTGATTTGCAACCAGATTTGCATAGGGACAAACCGAGGAAGGTTTCCTTCTGTTGTACATGGGATCTTCATGATTCAGAGGCCCTTTCAACCACAGTTAAAAACAGCAAGGCAAATAATTTCCAGTACCTTTCTGGGAGTCATCAAAATGAAACTGCATGAGCCTGGAAGTTGGTAAATTACACCTGTCCTGCTTCACTGTTAGGGGCAATGGAATTAATTGATCAGCAACATACTCCTGGGAGAGGACTGAGAGTAATGCCAACATTTCTGTATTCTTTGATGCCTTTGATTACTACGACTTCATTCTGTCACCCTTGTGAACTGGAATTCCCCATTCACTGATGTACTTTTCCTGAACATTCATAAGAAGTGTATCATTCTATGTGATGATTTTCTGTTCCTTAAAACATACTTGAGGGAAAATATCATCTCTCTGATAGAAAAACATTGCATACTCCATGTTTTCCTATGTTCTAAACATCTTATGGAAGCTGCCTAGATATAAAACAACTATACAGATTTCAAATTTTCAAAAACTGGTTGGGAATGCTAAGTTCCAGGAATTTTGAGTTTCTGACCAAGTCACCCAAAGCAAATTCTTCAGATTTTCTACTAAAATATCAGCAAGTCACCAAAAAAATCCAAAATGTTGCCTCATCAAAATAAAAATTTTGAGACACTTTCAATAGGACATCATCAGAATACAGATGAAATTTCTACTACATTACAGTAAGTGATGCTTGGCTCACAGAGAATTCTGAGAAAAACTTCTGAAGATTCTTGGACCCCACTCTAGGTTGTTAATACTCAAGCATTAAACCAACTACAAGAGCCCTGAATGCCCTTTTCTCCTCTGCTACTGTCAAAGTTCCTGAAAGTGACTGCTCTATCAGCTTTGTTTCCAAATTGAGGAAGATGTGGAACAGAGCCCTCAGCCAACTACCACTGATATGTCAGCTAACTTCTGTTGTATAACAAACCAACTCAAAATGAAAGGATTTTAAAATGACAATTGTTTTATTACACTCACAAGTCTATGGATTGGCTTGGTGATTCTTCTGTTCTAGGCTAGCTCTGCCCATCTCCCCAGGTTGGATCATGGCCTGTAGTCAGTTGTAAAGTCTACTAGTAGCAGGTTTATCTATGAAGACCTCACTCAAAGCCCTGGTGGTTGGAAAGCTGATTGGCTTTTGTGGACCTCATTTGAAATGATTTGCTTTTGCTCCATGTAGTCTCTCAATGTCCAACAGACTAGACTGGACTGTTTCACATAATTGTCTCAGAATTCTAAGAACATGGACTTGTGTGTTTGTTAAGATTCCATCTGCATCATATTCCTAATGTCTCATAGTTCAAATCAAGTTCTATGCCCTAGGACTACTGGGGTGGCGCTGTAGGATCAGCATTGGACAGTGAACTACAAGGTTGGCGATGCAAACCCATCAGCTGCTCCTCGGAAACCCTGTACAGGGTCACTATGAGTCGGAACCGAATCGACAACACTTAACAACAGCAAAAGTCATAGTGAGAGCACAGTGGCTCTGCCAGATAAGCACTGGACTGCAAACCGCAAGGTCAGTGTTTCGAACACAACAGCTACTCCTCAGGAAAAAGATGAGGCTTTCTGCTCCTGGAAAGATCTACAGCTTCAAAAATGAGGTCACTATGGGCCAGGTACCAACACGACAGCACTTAACAGAAGTGAAGCTGTAATAACAACAGAGTTAAGATGTGGCTATAAGTAGAAAAATTATTATAAACTTAATAATTTGAGCTATTATATTTTGCACACAATTTACCACAGAATACACTAAACTATTTTTTTTTTAAGTACCTGATACTTTGGAGTTTTTTGATAATGCAGTTTAACCTAGCCTATTGAAACAGATACAGCAAATTAGCTCAGCCATCTTCTCCTTAGCTAGCTGCTGATTGTACAGAAGGCTGAATAATGTTTCCCCTCCAATTATGTAAAAACTTCCTTTTTCTATCTCTTACTACACTGAAATGCTCAGAAAACAGCAGAACAGGAAGTTTGGGAGTGCTGCCTGGTGTGGAAGAGAGTTTGAAGCTGTGATAAGAGCAGGTCAGACAGGTGTGTGACAGGCAGGAGATGCACCACTCATTCCAGGCACCAGCAAACCAGGCAGTGGAGATGAGTGAAAACCTCTCTTCAATTCAGCAGCACTTACTGCATGTCACAGAATTTTCTGAGCTCCTGAATAATCAATTTACCACCAAGTTAAAGGATTTAGAAGGAATTTTAGTTGCAAACCAGATTAATAATTGAACTAAGACATAAACCATGACATGTTGTTGTTGTTGTTAAGTGTTCATCAAATCGATTCCAACTCATAGTGACCCTGTATAGGGTTTCTGAGTAGCAGCTGGTGAATTTGAACTGCCGACTTTGAGGTTCAAACCGATATAAACCACTAGAAAACACTGCATCTGAATAAATGACACATTGTTTAAAGGTACATGACAAAGATCATGAGAAACCCTAGATGAAGGGAAGAAACATTGTTCCAAAGGCTCACAAAGCAAATCTGATCTACCACAGAAAGACTGAGATCATTTTAGAAACAGTGATATCCTTCTCAATAAAAGCACTTCTAAACTTGAAGAGTTGAAAATAATGAAAGGAAGACTGAGATGAAAGATAATGAGGAGATGTATGGAGAAGAAGAAACAAGAGATCTGGGATTGCTGAAGACAACTGGGGAAGATTATGCACAATCAAGTTTGAGAAGCCTGACTTTGGTTATATTGTTGTTTTTCTTGTTAAGTGCAACTGAGTTGACTAAGTCTCATGGTCTCATAGCAATGCTCTTTCAGGTTTCCAAGGTGCAGCTGGTGTGTTTGAACCACCTACCTTGTGGTTAGCAGTCTGGTGCTTATCCTACAGCATCACATACTTGGACACAATTGTTAAGTTGAATCACCATTTATCAGCAGGCATTCAAAATGGTATAGAACCATCAGCTTCAGGGGGTAGCACACCTATGTACTTAAGAGCACATGCTCACCTTCAGAGCTTCTTGCTTATGTCATAAGGTAAGCATGAATGAAATTGCCTTCCTGAATTTACTAACCAACTTAACCAAAATGACATAAATGCTTTGGAAGTCTGAAATCAATGTTATAAATTGTAGGGCCAGTTCTCAAATGCTGTTACAAATTTTACCCCATGTAGATCTTAAAAGAGCATAATCCTTGGGGCTGACATTATTTTCTAGTTAAGCTATACTGTTGTTTGTTTTCAAAAAAGAGTTCAACACCTGCAGATGATACCCACTTGCCATGGCTTCAATGATGGGATGAACAAAGCTCAACCCAAAGAAGAAAGAAGAGGAAAAAAGTGTCATCTGATACAATTTGATAAACTGGACATCCACCTATAAATGCAGTAGCTCAAAAGAGGAAACAAATCCCTGGTCCAAGAATTATTCCCACCCCCTCCACACAAAGAGTAGATAGGGATGGACAACTTGAACATTGACTAACCAAAAATGGGAGAAGGGATACAAAGGTAAGAAGTGACTGGCTTACAAGCTTTCAAGAGGGAACCTAGATCCACAGGGCAAGGAGGATGGTAGAGTCTCCAGTGAGTAGTTTCCGACCTGTCTAGGAAGGGCTGATGAAAAGAAATGCAGATGGGTCCCTTGGGATGCAAGGGTGAATAATTGTCACCAGGACTGATTGTGAGGACTGGAAATGTAAAGGTGGACATTTAATAGCAAGAAGGGGAGTGATTAACCTTTCAGTCTAGGAGCGGAGGGCCCTGGGACCATCAATGGAGAAGAGCGGAGAGCGGGACCCCACCCAAAGGAGCAGTGAGGCCTAAGATTGAGACAGAGAGGATGACATGAAGAGAGAGGATGATGTGAAGAGATGGAGTGGCTGGGGACTAGGGATCCAGAGAGGAAGAGGGGCTGTGTGCTGAGGACCATGAGGGGAGGGTGGGCGAGATTGCAGGGTATACCCTTAGGTTGGGTCATCATCATGCATGGACGGGATGGTAACTGTGGCAATGAGACGATGTATGATGGAATGAATGTAAAACTAATGTTCCCCCATGTAGACTATCATACAATACACAATAAAACATTAAAATAAATAAATAAACAAATAAAAAGAGTTCAAGGGATACTTTTCTTTAAGCTATAAAAATTATTTCATGAAGATAAGCTACCAGTAGGAGAAAATCTTTGGAAGCCATATATCCAGCAAGAATTGAATAACTAATATATACATGAGAAAGAGAGAGAACATTGGCAATTTAATAACAAAAAGGCAGATAAATCAACCATAGCATGGGCAAAGGACTTGAATTGACATTTCACCATAAAGGACAAAAGGCCACTAAACACATGAAAAGATGCTCTATATCATCAGCCACCAGAGAAATGCAAATCAAAACCACAATGAGGTATCATTTAACTCCCACTAAGATGATAAAGGAGTCCTGGTGTGGTACTGTGGGCTAATGCATCAGACTACAAAGTAATTTGAAGTGCAAAGTCAGTGGTTCAAGCTTACCAGCTGCTCCTTGGAAACCCTATACAGGGTCGCTATGGGTCGGAATCGACTCCACGGCACTTAACAACAACAACAAGAATGATAAAGGAGCATGGAGGCTCTATACAAGCACCAGGCTTTGAGCCCACGGGCCACTCTGTGGGAAAAAATATGAGGCTTTCTGCTCCCTCAAAGATTTAAAGCCTTGGAAACCCTATACAGAGTTACTATGAATAGGAACTGACTCAACAGCACTTAACAACAACAAGGAGTTCTGGTGTGGTACTGTAGAATAAGCACTGACTTGTTAACTGCGAGGTCAGTGGTTCAAACCTACCAGCTGCTCCTCGGAAACCCTATGCAGGGTACTATGAGCCAGAACCAACTCAATAGCATTTAACAACAACAACAACAGGGATGGCTAAAGGAGCTCTGGTGGTGTAGAGGTTTAGAGCTTAGTTGCTAATTAAAAGCTTGGTTGTTCAAATGCGCCAGTCAGTCCATGGGAGAATGTTAGTTGTGTCCATAAAGATTTGTTGTTGTTGTTGTTGTCAGGTGTCATCGAGTCGGAACCGACTCATAGCGACCCCATGCACAGCAGAACGAAACAATGTTCGATCCTGGGCCAACCTCACTACCACTGCCACACTTGAGTCCATCAATGATGCCACCTGGCTGATCCATCTCGTTGGGGGTCTTCCTCTTTTTCTCTGACCCTCCACCCTACCCAGCATGACATCCTTCTCCAACGACTGTTTCCTCCGGACAATATGTCCAAAGTAGGAGAGACGAAGCTTAGCCATCCTGGCCTCCAAGGAGCACTCTGGCTGCACTTCTTCCAAAACAGATCTATTGGTTCTTTTGGCAGTCCATGGCACTTTCAGTATTCTCCTCCAACACCACAACTCAAAGGCATCAATTCTTCTACGATCCTCCTTATTCATGGTCCAGCTTTCCTTAGAAACCTTACAAAGTAGTTCTATCCTGTCTCTAGAACTGAAAGCAAATTAATGGCAAAGGGTATAGGATGACTAAGATTTTCTTTTTAATCAGAAAATATCAAATGTTGGTACAGATATGGGGAAAATGGAATATTTATGCATTGCTGTTGGGAATGTAAAATGGTACAGCCATTTGGAAAAACAGTGTGACAGCAAGTCAAAAGACTGAAAATCAAACTACTATGTTATTGTTGTTGTTAAGAGCCTTTGAGTTGGTTCTGACTCATAGTGACCCTGTATAGAGTTTCCAAGGAGTGGCTGGTGAGTTTGAACTGCTAACCTTGCAGTTGTTTTGTTTTTTTTTTGTTTTTTTTTAATCCTACAATGCCACACCAGGATCCCAGAACTACCACATGACTCAGTAATTACACTCCTAAGAACAAGTTAGTTGCTGGCTTCTGAACCACATCTATTCCTAACTGTGTCCTTAAAAGTTTGTAGGTCAGTTGGAGCAGGTGCATAAGGTTTTACTTAGGCTTACTTTAGTGGAAGAAAAGGTTCAAAGCTTTTCAAGGAATGAATATAACTGTGTGCAGCAAGTAAAGTTGATTGTGATGAAGATTCTGTTACCAGCAGGGGATGGGCCAATTTATTCAAAATGGAGGTAGATCTACATAACATTAAAGCAGACCTTCCAAGATGATAGCAGTGTTTCATTCTCTTTTGCATAGGGTCTCTATGAGTCTGTGCTAACTCAGTGGCACATAACAACTACAGCATATACACAGAAGATTTGAAAACAGGTACTCAAAATGAGATCCGTCTACCAGTGTTCACTGCAGCACTATTCGTTATAGCCAAAAAGTGGAAACAACCTACATGCCCAGCAACAAATGAATGGATAAATAAAATGTGGTACTTACATACAATTGCATACTACTTATTAGGAGAAATGAAGTCTTGATAGAAACTGTACTATGGATGGAGCTTGACGACATATACTGAGCAAAATAAGCCAATCAAAAATATTGTATGACCTTGCTGGTATAAAAAGAAGAGGCAAATGTGTAGAGACCAAACTTCATTACTGGCTACCAGGAACAGTGGGGAAAGGGGAGTTATCAGTGATGGAAAATAACATTGATTAAGAGTAGGATTGCACTTGAAAGGACAAGTAGACCAGCCTGGAGTGGCTAGAAGAACACAAGATACTTTGTGAAAGAAAGACTGGCAGGAAAAATAAAAAACAATAATGGCAATCTGATTGACTACTACAAGAGCAAGCAAGCTGTTAGCCCAAGAGCCATCCAAGGCAAGTGGTTGGGTCCCCTTAGAGCAAACCCCCTTCCAAGACTAAGACTCCAGGGGAATACACGAGCAGGCATGTGGTCTGGCTGGTGACCATGTTGGTTACCAATAAGGGGGAATAGGGGGAAAACAGCATTGAAATTGTGAGCTAAGTCGGACCACGTTCAATAGACTACTGTGAACCCGGAGACGTGGTTGGCCAACAGTATGGCAAGACCTGGGGAGTCCTGAGCCCACAGACAGTGACATAGCCACAGAGGACTAGAGCAGAGAGTGAAGTGCTAAGCTGATATGAAGTCATATCAAGTGAGGGGAGATGCACAAGAACATCCATACTTGCAAATAGTACCCACTTGACCTGGCTTCAGTGGCTGGACGTTTGGAACTCGACAAGAAGAGGAAAAAAAAGAGTAATCTGCTACAATTTGATGAACTTGAACCTATACTTATGGATGTAGTAACTCAAAAGAGGGAACAAATATTTACAGTAAGGATCATTTCCAATTCCTCGGTACACAGGGTTGAAAGGGATGGGCAACTTAGACATTGGCTACCCAAAATGGGGTGGTGGGGGGGAAGCTACAAAGGCAAGAAATGACTGGCTTATAAGCTTTCAAGAGGAAGCCTAGTTCCAGAGGGTATAGGGCATGGTAGAATCTCTACTGAGTCATTTCCAATCTGTTGGAATGGGGCTGATGAAAGGAGATGGGGATAAGACTCTTGTGGTACAATAGTGAAAAATTGCTAACAGGACTGACTGTGAGGGTCGGAAATGTAAAGGTAGATGTTTTGTAACAAAAGGAGGGGAGTGGTTGATTTTGCAGTTCAGAAGTGGAGGTCCCTAAGACCATAAAGTGAGAAGTGCAGGACCCTACCCAGAGAAGCAGTGATGCCAGAAATTGAGGCAGAGACGATGACG
>NW_006408659.1:6368722-6371833 GCF_000296735.1 Chrysochloris asiatica | reverse complement strand
GTTTAGCTTAACTAGTAAAAAAAAAAAAAGTCTGCCTTCAGTAGGAGGAGCACAAGAGTCAAAGGCAGTAATAGTCTACATGTAGATACATAGATACTCAAGCTGAACAGGACAGGTAAGTTAAATGGGACTATACCTATGACAACAGAGAATGTTTCATATGTATGTTTATTTACATACATATATATTTTACATATATAATGAGAATATATCCATTAATATAGTAGAACATACAGGTTGCAAAAGCAAAAAAAAAAAAATTATGAAAACTTCTTAGCCATAATAAAACATCTTGAGGAAATGGGTCACTGGATCTGGGGAATCAAGACCATAGTCTCAGAGACACCAAGGTCAAGTGACATAACACAATCCACCAAGACAATAGTCTACATTCGAATTTGCTGAGTAGTGCCTAGGGTCTTAAAAGCTTGTGAGTGACCATCTAAAGTGCAATTAACTACTGGTCTCTCCCCATCCTGAACAGAGAAGAGGGAAGAAAATCAAAGAGGCAAAGAAGCAGTTAGTCCAAAGGACTAATAATGTACCTTGTGAACCCCAGCCTCCATGACCCTGAGACTGGAAGAATAAAATGATGCCTGGTTACTACTGCTAACCTTCCTAAAAGGAGGTCATGGCTAGAGTGGGGGAAAATATGGAGAAAAAAAAAAAATTTCATTAAAAAACCAAACTTCTTACCGGTAGGTTAGTGACTGGTGGAACCCTGAGGTATAGAAATGAAGTCATCCCTGAGGCTCAGTTTTCAGCCAAACCACAGACAGGTCTATGAGGAGAGCAATAGCACTAAAGAGGTCTATACACATTAGAATAATCAATCATTTCAGATTAAAAAGGCAGCAGCATTTACCTGAGGACCAAGTTTAGAAGGGTTAGGAAAGAAGGAGGAACGGAAGCAGGAAACACAGGGAGGAAGTGGCATCAGTGATGCTTCATTGTGGGGATTGTAATTAATGAGATGAAACAAAATGTGTATGAATTATTGAATGAAAAACTGCTCTGTAAACTTTCACTCAATTCACAAAAAGATGTTAAAAACAAAACAAAACAGACAATGGTCTGATAGAGATTGCTAGAACTCCCAAGACTCTAATCCTAGCAAGTCTGGAACTGAACTCACCCTTGTGGCTCAACTTTCAACCAAACAATACACAGGCCTACATGGTCCATAGTGAGACCAGGGAGATACACATTCATCACAACAATCAACCACATGAGATTAAGAGGCCAACATTTACCCAGGATACAGCTCAGAAGATAGGACAGGAGAGGAAAGAAGGACAAAAGGAAATGGTAAACACAGGGAGGAAGTGGGAGGAGGGCTGTTACACTGTGGGAATAACACTCAATGTTGCAAAACAACTATGAATTGTTGAACATAAAATCAATTTGCTCTGGGAACCTCCCCTCCCAAATTAAAATAAAAAAATGATTGTACAATTTGAAGAATATAATCAGTGTACATGTATAAACTGCTGAATTGCAATATACTTTGCTGTGTATATTCTCAACAACAAACAACAAATAAAATTAGGGGGAAATGGTGGGTAAGGGGCTACAAAGGCAATAAGTGACTGGCTTACAAGCTTTCAAGAGGGAACCTAGATCCAGAGGGCCTGGAGGAAGATAGAATCTCCAGTGAGTAGTATTCAATGTGACTAGGCAGGGCTGATGCAATGAAATGCAGACGGGTCTCTTGTGATACAATAGTGAATAACTGTCATCAGGACTGATTCTGAGGGTCAGAAATGTAAAGGTAGACATTTTATAGCAAGGAGGGGAGTGATTAACTTTTCAGTCTAGGAGTGGAGGTCCCTTGGACCATCAAGGGAGAAGAGCAGAGAGCGGGACCCTACCCAGAGAAGCAGTGATGCCTGAAATGGAGGCAGAGATGATGACGTGGAGCGATGGAGCATCTGGAGACTTTAGGTCCAGAGAGGGAGAGCGACTGTGTGCTGAAGACCTGGGGGGCACGGGGGAAGGATTGCATGAAGGGGATTGTAACCATGGCAATGAGACGATATACGATAGAATGAATGTAAAACTAATGTTCTCCCATGTAAACTATCACATAATTCACAATAAAACATTTAAGGAAAAAAAAATTAGGGGGAGGAAAAAGAGAAAGTGTCATACAAAGAATGATTGGCACTCATAGAAAGACAGACAGCTGAAACTTCATGGATCTTGCAGGATTTGTGCCTATATTTATGCCTGTTGTTGTTGCTAGGTACCAGCAAGTCGCCACTGATTCATAGTGGCCCCATGCACAACAGAATCCTTGCCCAGTTCCATGCCAACTTCATCATCATTTGCTAAATCTGAGTCCACTGCTACCACCACTGTGCTAATCCATCTCATTGCGGGTCTTCCTCTTTTTCTCTGACCCCCCACTTTACCAAACATGACATCCTTCTCTAGGGACTGGTCCCTGCTGATAATGTGTCTAAAGTATGAGAGACAAAGTCTGGCCTTCCTGGCTTCCAAGGAGCATTCTGGCTATTCTTCTTCCAGCTCAGGTGGGTTTGTTCTTTTGCCAGTACGTGGTACTTTTAACATTCTCCTCCAGCCCCCTAACTCAAATGCATCAGTTCTTCTACGTTCTTCCTTATTCATTGTCCAACTTTCTCATGCATAAGTTATTTAAAATGCCAAGGCTTGGGTCACGCTCACCTTAGTCCTCAAACTGACATCTTTGCTCTTGAACAGTTTAAAAGAGGTCTTGTGCAGCAGATAGGCCTAATGCAATACATCGTTTGATTTCTTTTTTCTTTTTTCTTAAGTGTTTTATTGTGAATTATGTGATAGTTTGCATGGGAGAACATTATTGTTGTTGTTGTTAAGTGCCATCGAGTCGGGTCCGGCCCATAGCGACCCTGTACAGGGTTTCCGAGGGTGTTAATCTTTACGGGAGTAGAAAGCCTCATCTTTCTCCCGCGGGAGAACATTAGTTTTACATTTATTCTATGGTATATGGTCTCATTGCCATGGTTACAATCCCCTCCATGCAATCCTTCCCCCGCACCCCCCAGGTCTTCAGCACACAGTCGCTCTCCCTCTCTGGACCTAAAGTCTCCAGCTGCTCCATTGCTCCGC
>NW_006408659.1:6329163-6367487 GCF_000296735.1 Chrysochloris asiatica | reverse complement strand
TTCGCTATTCCTTTGTCTCCCCCTCCAGTGTCTATTTTATAATATAATGCAAGGAAAACCAAGATTCAAAAGACAGCCAAGCATCTTAACATTATTCCCCCCTTTTCCCCATTCCACCCATGGCTCAATCTCTGTATCCCAGGTTGTGCATATATCATTATTTACCTCTGTCCCACTTAGCCCATTGAGACCTGTCTAATTGTTCTCCCATCTGCTTTGTTCATTCATTCCCCTCTCCCTACTTGTATATTGACCCCCTCCCCAGCACCCAAACTATCCTGTGTCTAATCCCTGCCCTGTGCTCCATCTTCCCCTCCTTCCCCTCACCCACCCCCAACATCCCAACAGTTTCCATGAGTGTTGATGGATAGTATGAGCAAAATGAAGTCTTTGACAACTTCAGTCTTTTCTCCATTTCTATTTTATGCCTACTTGCTGGTAAAATCTTACCTAATAAAGGTTTTGGTTATGTGACAGAAAAATAAATGATCTCAGGACAAAACTTTTCAGGGGTTCATCTAGTCTCCATGACTCCAGAAAGTCTAGATTCTAAGAGAATTTGAAATTCTGTTCTACATTTCCCTCCATATTTTTTAGGATTCTTGATGGAATCTTTGATTAAAATATTCAGTAATGATTGCCTGGCACCATCCAATTCTGGTCTCAGTTGTTTGTGGAAGCAATTAACCTCATATTGCATTTTCTCTTCTAATACTTGAATCTCTTTCTGCCTCTGCTGTTCCAGATAAATAGAGATCAACTGTGCCTTAGATGGCTGTTGGCAAGCTTTTAAGACTTGGGGAGCAATGCACCATGTAGGAAGTAGAACAGACACACTAAACACGGTGTTAGGTCAATTAACTGGGATGTCTCATGAAACCATGATCCTAAACATCCAAACCAAAGAACCAAATCCCTTGAGCTGTTTGACTGTACATAATCAACCTCAGCTGCTACTCTTTTTTTTTTTGGGGGGGGGGGCGTCATTGATGTAAATATGTCTGCCATGGATTAAATTACATCCCTTCAAAATGTTTATCAATTTGGCTGGACTATAATTCTCAGCGGTTTGGCAGTTATGCAGTGATGTAACGTAGCAGTTATGTAATGATGTAATCACCACCACCCAGGATGTGATCAGCCCTGATCTGTTGTAACTATCCTATGTGTTTTAAATCTTCACTTCTATGATGTTAATTGTGACTGATACAATCTACAAGATTAAGTTGTATCTTTAATCAATATCTCTCGAGGTATAAGAGATTAAACTAGCAAGCAGAGCTCAATGGGACTTACTATCACTGAGAAAGAATTGTCAGGAGTGGAGTGTGTTCTCTGTATCTGGGTACCTGTACTGTGTAGCTCCTAGAACCAGGGGAATATTGATACCAAGATTCATCTGTCTGGGCCTACAGATGCTGAAAGGAGACTAGGACCTTTCTCCAGAGCCAGTGCTCTGAGTTCGAACTGCTAGATTCCTGAACTGTGAAAGAATAGGTTTCTGTTTGTTAAAGCCATCCACTTGTGATATTTCTGTTCTAGCAGCACTAGAGAGCTCAGATAATGTCTATTACACAACTTTATTTTGTGCAATTCAAATTTTTACAGGTGTACAACTTACTGATAACACAATCATTGACTATGCAAGCCTACCTTCAATCAATGTGATTTTTCCATAATCATAAACTGAAATGGAGTACTCCCTGTCTTCCTGCTCCTGATAACTACTAATAAACATTGGTTTTCATATATTTACCTTTATATATATATAAAGGTCTTGGAAACCCTATGTAAGGTTACTGTGTCAAAACTGTCTCAATGGCACACAACAACAACAAGCTGGTAAAATGTAAGATTTTACTTATGGGACCATTTTTAACACCATGTGGAGAAGTCTGGGTAGCCTGAAGCTAACAGAGCAGAAACAGAGCCAGAGATGATGAGAAAATGACAACTCTTTTATCATGTTGGTCAAGTTTCATAATTCAACCATGCTTGGAGCATCATTCCTGAAATTTTCTGGCTGAATTTCTGTCACTTGCCACTAAAAGGGTTTTAACACATGAAAAAAAACACACCTATTTATTTCACTCATTAACATGTTAACCTGAAGGATAGCCCTCTATGTCCATAGGTCAGTGTTTATTAAAATTCATTGATGGTTTCATGTTCTACCAACTGTGGATGTACCATCTGCCAGCTTCTACAATACACAGATCTTCTAATTTCCTGATGCCTTCCAACTAACTAAGGAGCTCTGGTAATGTAATGGTTACAAATCAGGCTGCTAACCTCAGGGTCAGCAGTTTGAAACGACCAGTTGTTCTGCAGGAGAAAGATGAGGCTTTCTGCTCCCGTAAAGATTTATAGCCTCGGAAGCCCTGCATATATCCCGGCATATAACTATCACCACCACCATACCAACTAACAAATATATGTATGCGCGATCACTACTAGGTCTTCTTAGAGCTCAAAAACTTCTGCTTAATATTCACATTTATAAATTTTTTCCAGAAATTTCTCTAATGCACTGTTTTGTTTTGTTTTTCTAACCCACATCTTTTTCTTTCTCTGAAAATGTGGAGATAGTTGTTTCTTTCTGGAAACTGTAGGAACTTTCTTCATTATTCAAAATTTCCTAAGCCTGCAACAGATATTGTGCACACCACATGTTGCTTAAAAAACAGAAAATAATAAATGCTGACAAGGACTTGTGAAAAGTGGAACCTTATCCCCTGCTGATGATGGGAAAGCAAAACTGTCCTGCCATTGTGAAAAACACATTTCCCTGCTTTCAGTAATTCCTGATGGAAAATTCCTGTGGGAGACAGCCTGATAAGCACACATTGTACAGCAGAAGAAGGACTTTCTGCTTTTATTAGTCAGGGTCCAATTTGGAGCAGTGGAGTCCTGGTGTGGCGCAGTGGGTTAATGTGCTGGACTGCAAAGTCGGTTGAACTGCAAGGTTCAAGCTCACTAGCTGCTCCTTGGAAACCCCATACAGGGTCTCTATGGGTTGGAACCAATTCAACGGCACTTAACAACAACAGTTTGTAGCAAGGAGGCTATGCCAAGTGTTGTTGTTATGTGTCATCGAGTCAATTACAACATAGCGATCCTATATAGAGTTTCTGAGGAAGAGATGGTGGGTTTGAACCACTGACCTTGTGGTTAGCAGTCCAGTGCTTATCCTATAGTAAGTACCACACCACAACTCTTGTTGTTGTTAAGTGCTATCGAGTTGATTCTGACCCATAGCGACCCTGTATAGGGTTTCCAAAGAGCAGCTGGTGAGCTTGAACCACCCACCTTGCAGTTCGAACAACTTTGCAGTCTGACACATTAGCCCACAGCGCCACACCAGGACTCTACCACAACTCTTAGAGAACTGTCATATGAGAAACTAGTTGAAAAAGCTTAAAGGCCTGTGAAGCAACAGGAAGCTGCTACTATCCCAAGTAAGACCAGAAGGAAACAGAAAGGAATTGGGACAACCAGAGCTCAAGAATAAAAGTCAACCTCAGAACCAATTAATAGAAGAACTGAGCCATTGTGGAAGACCTTGCCTAATGGCTTCTCCTTTCCCCCTGCTCACCAGACTCCCCCGAGTGCCTTTCATTGCCTGAAACTTGTTGTCAGAAGCCAGCTTTCAAGAGTCCAGAAAATGATAAATGTATGGTTTGAATTTCTGGCAGTTCCCTGTTAATGTACTGTTGCAACTATTTTTTCATTATTTTTAGCAAAAGTTTTCTTGCATCTTCATCCCATACCAAGCCATTCTTTAATGATAGGATGGTAAAATCTACCATATAACCCCTTAGCCCTGGCCTTCCACCCCTGCTCAAATATGTGATTGTTATTAAGTGCCGTGGAGTTGGTTCCAATTCATAGCGACACTGTATAGGCTTTCTGAGGCTGTAAATCTTTGTGGGAGCAGAAAGCTTCAATCTTTCTTCTGCTGAGTAGCTTATGGGCTTGAACCACCAACCTTAAGATTAGAAGTCCAGTGCTTACCCTATAGTCACAGCTCTCCCTGCTCAAATATAACAAGTATAAGTATAGTCTTATATGTAGTATAAATATTTAATGTAAAAATACGTAAAGATAGTTATGTATAAGACCATAATGTATGGGAGGACAAATTGGTACCAATGTTGACTGTTAACAAAGCATGCATGTACTTGGAAGCAAAGACAGTGTCAACTATTGACATACAGTTCCTTTTCAGTCACCTTCTGGTCCACAGAGTCCTGTGTGGTGCCCTAGGATCAACACTGGATTTCAGGATCGGTTTGAACTGTGAAGTTGGCGGTTCAAACTCACCAGCTACTCCTGTGAAACTCTATACAGAGTCACTATGAGTCAGAACTGACTCAACGGCACTTACCAACAACAACAGTGGTCCACAGAGGTGCTTCCACAGATGGTTAACCAGTTTTGTCTCCTGTCTCTTTTCTCCATGATCTTGTCTTCTTGTTCTGTTTACTTTCATGGGATCCTTTATGCTCCTTTGCCGGTTTTAAGTCATCTCTGGAGAATAGTTATGACTATATCAGTCATTTGTGTTTAATTTGAGAGCTTATTAAATGCTTATGAAATATTAACACTCTTGCTAGATCCATGAGACGCAAGTATCTGTAACTCTCTCGGACTATGTGTCTTTCTCTTCCTTCCATATGATAAAACTTCCCCAAATTGACTCTAGCTCTTGTTTGGGAGGAGTTACTACACTATGCTTATTTTTCTACTGTGTGTGGTCTTTTTAATGTTCCGCTTCCTCTAACTGCATTCTGAGTTTTTCTAGGACTCCCTACTCCTTTGGTATGGAGAGCACTGCATTTGGTGGACTGCATACCAAAAAAAAAAAAAAAAAAAACCTTCTTCAGAGCTTAAAGCAGGATTGGAAAATGAGAGAAGAGGGGTAAGGGTGTGGGAATTAGTGCTGATATAAAGATCCTTCCCCCTTTGACCAGAAGTACTCCCACTTTATCCGTTTGCTCAGGAAGGAAATGAAAGGTGGAGGGGCCAGCTCTCACATTGCTGGCCTGGCCCAAGACCTCTTTTCTGAGAACTGGAAACAAATTCAGAGACATCAACTTGCTTTCATCCCTATGACGCTCACTCTTGTCCAGATGATCACAGTAGCCCCCTCTCAATTATAACACTGTACTTTTGTTTATATATCTAAATGATAGATTCATAAAGTATGAACTGTTTGTCTCTGTAATCATTTGCTTAACATGATCACTGGTTGCTGACTCACGGCAACCCCTTGTGTGTCACAGTAGAACTGTGTTCCACAGGGTTTTCAGTGACTGATTTTTTTGGAAACAGAGCACCAGCTCTTTATTCTATAGTGTCTCTGAATGGATGCTAACCTCCAACCTTTGGTGAGTAGCTGAGCACTTTAGCCATTTACACCACCCAGGGACTCTGCTTAGATGTTGTTTATGGACTTCCTCATGTATGTACATGCAGCAGGAATTCTTTCATGATCTTTATATTGCATTGCTTTCATTTGTTGAAATGGATTTCTAATTCTTTCAATGAAGCAAACCATGATTATGGAAGAGAATGAAGTACAATACAGAGAAACCGCAGGCACAGAACTTTATCCATGTCTTTCCTTTGTCAAGCTCGAACATTCCTCTTCTATCCTGTGAACTTCACAGCAACAGAATTTTGCCGAGTGGGTTATGAGATTTATATAGCATTGTGTCCAATCCTGGCACTAGAACAAGATGACAGTTCTTTTCTCTTTTCATATTTTTTATCTAGCCTCGGGGAATATTTCTTTACCCTGTGATTGCTCATATCTGAAAATCTTGTATGTACTCTATAGTCTTCTGTTAGCCCAACACCATAAGGTGTTAACCCCTTTACATGTTCCACTGTTGAGTTGAAAACTTGGCATTTTTAGGCAGCACTTCAAGGTGACCATAAAGTCTAGAAACAGATAATATTTTGTTATATTTTAGTGCAATATCAACAAACCATTTCACCTATATCCCCAGGCTTATTAGTTACTTTAAAGAATCAAGGTACCTTTTGTCCTTTTTCATAATTAGTTGAGAAATTTTGATTGAGATGAGGGACCAGGTGAAGTCACAACAATATCAGCAAGATTTATCTCAATAGATATATGCTTGCAGACATAAAGCTCTACTTTGGTCAACTGGAAGTAGTGTGGGTGACTCTTATTACATAAATGTTGTTGTTGTTGTTAAATGCCATCGAATCAGTTCTGACCCTTACTGACCCTGTGTAGAGTTTCTGAGGAGTGACTGTTGAGCTTGAACCGCCAAGCTTGTGATTCAAACCAACTCTGCAGTCCAGTGCATGAATCCACAGTGCCATGCCTACTTTTTCCCATTGAAAATAAGCATAGTAACTCAAACAAGGGAATTCAGGAAGGAAAATTTTATGATTTCAAGAAAAAATGTTGACACTAAATAATTTATTTTTCAGAATAAATCTTAAGATGGGTTGTTGTACTAAAGTCAGCAGAGACAGGCATAATAATGGCCCTACATGTTTTTCTTCATATTCATAAAGCAGAACCATAGTTTTATGTTTGAATTTGCCACATTTTTCTCAGCACCACTTGCCTCATGCTATGCCTTGTAATATTTCTGAACTCTTGCCCAGTAATGGGGACATTTCCTAAACTGTATTGGTTTTGAGGGTGTTATCCCATGAGGACATCAATCTAAGAAAAGTCCTGTAAGAATGGGACTTTTCCTTAGTGGACTATCCAACACATGGGCCAAATAAAGTGCCTGCTCGTCACTGTCTTCAAGTGTCCAGGCACTGTATACCTATGTGTCTTGAAGTGCTAATGATGCCAGGGTTGGTACCTCTGTCAAAGCTGGGCATTGACCAGGGCTTGACAGGAGGAAAGGTGTGACTGATAGCCCTTGAGGTTGGGGTTTGGGGTATCTGGTCCTTTCAGCTCATGGATGAAACATGAAATGTCATGTCCAGTGTTCAAAGCATAGAGATATAGCTAAAATGGCTAATGAGAAACCTTGTATTGTGTTTTTGGAGTCCTAATGTGGCACTATGGGTTAATGTGCTAAACTGCAAAGTTGGTTTGAACTTCAAGGTCTGTGGTTCAAGCTCACCAGCTGCTCCTAGGAAACCCTATACAGGATCGCTAGGGGTCAGAACTGAATCGTCAGCACTTAACAACACTGGGTATTTGGTTCCTCAAAGTGTAGTTTTCTGTTTTCTCATTTGATTCTCCTGTTAGGAGTCATCACTAAAAACTTAGAGAGTGGGTTTTAGTTCAGATCTATCAGACATATGTATGTATCCTTGAATAATCCCTTAGTACTCTGAGTCTCAATTTCATCACTTATGTTGTTGTTGTTAAGTGCCATTGAGTCAGTCCTGACCCATAGCAACCATGTATAGGGTTTTCTAGGAGTGGCTGGTGAGCTTGAGCCACCAACCTTGAGGTTCAAATCAACTTTGCAGACCAGCGCATTAGCACAAAGCGCCTCACCAGGACTCCTCATCATCTATAGAAGAGACTGAACTAGGCAGTCTCTCAGTTTCTCCTCTTTCACTAACATCTGACTTTTCTAGGTCTTAATAGCATACCAATTTCACATGACGTTGTGGGCTAATGAGCTGGACTACAAAGTTGGTTTGCAACAAACAGCAAGCTTGTTCAAAGGTAGTTCAAGCTCACCAGCTGCTCCTTGGAAACCCTATACAGGGTCACTATGGGCTCAGACTGACTCTATGGCACTTAAAAACAATGACAGGTGGGGGTGGGGTAGGTAAATACTATACCTCGCATCATAGATTTCACTGGACTACTCATCACAAAGTTGACAGTTCAACCATGATCTGCTCCTAGGGAGAAAGATGACGTTTTCTGTTCCCACAAAGATTTACAACCTTTGAGTCCCCATATAGGATCACTATTAGTCAGCATAGACTTGATGACAGTGGAGTTGATTGGAGTTGGTGAGTTTAAGGACCCTTGGTGCTGCCATGGGTTAAGGGTTAGGCAGCTAACTGAAAGGTTAGTGGTTCAAATCCAGCAGTCACTCTGTGGGAGAAAGGTGAGACTGTCTGCATCACTAAAGAGTTCCAGTCTCGGGAACTATGAGGCAGTTCTCCTCTGTCCCATGGGGTCTGTTTCAGTCAGAATTGACTCCACAGTCATTTTTATGATTTGGGGGGTAGGATTTATTGAAATATTCCACCAGGTGGCGCTGTAGTGAAGATACGATTCTCAGGTTTCCAACTCCATGACTTTCTGCTGGGAAATGTTTTCTGGAGGTTAAGAAGTTACATCTAAGAAAGAGGATGCCCACTCAAAAAGATATTGTTGTCCACCTTACCAAAAGGACACAGTTGAAGCAGACAAAGGGAGTTTCACAAAAAAGATCCTTTACATGAAGAACAATGGTCTCAGAAAAAGTCAGACTTAAAACTTCTAAGTAGGTGATAAAATATGGTCTTAAGTAGTTCCTTTGGGACTAAAATCAGTAGATTGAAGCTTGGGTCTCTGCCACTAACATGTGAGAATTTGGGAGATTTATACTTTGTACTTCTCTGGACCAGATGATGTCCTCATTTGCAAAGTGGAGGTTGGACGAGATCAGGTTCTTCATAAAGTGTTATGAAGCTGATGATCCAGCTTCCTGAAGTTGTATACAAATCTTTATGTGTTTAAGACTTTTTTATTTGGCAATAAGGGCCACTGCTTTCAACAGATTCTAATCAGAGGCAGTGAATCCCAACAATGTGAAAACATCTGGATTATGTAATTTCTAAGGACATTTCTAGCTTCAATATTCTATGATGCTATTATTATTCTGAGGAGGAATCTAGGCTGTCATGTTAATTGGATTAAGTCCCTGGTTGAGTTCTAAATTAAGCCCTTTCTTACACGATCTCTAATGGTTTTGTTGAAGGAGTCACACCTCACTTTAAGGAGTCCTGCAACACCTTCCCTGATAGATTAAGTGGCATGTCATGTGACTGATGTGGGTCATTGGGGAGCATTGGCAGAGACCAACCAGAGGAACTCTGAAAATAGTGTGCCAGATTCCACAGGAGTTCAGTGGTGGAAGCAAGTGCTAATTATCATCCTTTGGACGGACAGGATATGCATTTTTTGGGAGTGGGTAAGAATTTCTGGTTAGACAAGCTCTAAATTCTTTAGCCTACTTTGAAGGTGCTGCCAGTTGCCTCAGCAAGGATAAGATTTTATTTCCTGATGAGCACCTGTTCAGCCAAGAAGGCCCAACAAGGAGGAGGGAATATTATTTTCTGAGGCATTGTCATGCAAATAAAGGCTCCTTCCAAAATTAGGCTTTAACTGAGGGAGTGTCAGAGTTCCACCTTTCTGGCTCAGGAAAAAATATCTCTTAAGTCTTTTTTACAGGAGTAGGTTTGGTAGCTGAGTAATATAATTACATAGATTACCAACAGAAACTGAAATTTCAACTTGTCCTAGATATACATTCTTCTTGAAGGGAGGGACTTGGGGAAGAAGGGCAGGGTATATTGACTGGGAATATAGCCAATGAGATAACCCCGCTATTAGACAGAAGACACTGTTAAGCATTGCATCCACAGGCTTAGGTGCATAAAGACGTTTGGTGTTGAGACTAGTGCATGAGGAGAGGAATTGAGTCAGGGTCTTGTCCAGAGTGAGAGTTGAGTATTGGAAATGAATTCCTTCCTTGGAGTTTGGAGGATCAAGACTGGTTACCTTTTAGAATGGTCTGATCCATTGCCTAAGTCAATGATTCTTTATCCTGGATGCACATTTAAAAAAATTATTGATGCCTGGGCACCATCCCATGTCAATTAGAGCAGAATCTTGAGGATAGGGTCTGTGCATTGCTAATTTTTAAACTCCTCCTAATGACTTTTATTTATATATTACCAAGATTGAGGATCATTCTGAACTCACTTAATATAGTTTTTCTATCCTAACTCCCATCAAATGATTGAGTGGGACCATGCAAATAGGGTATGCAGGCCTCTAACATTGGCATTGGTATGTTTTGTCATCTTGCTAGGTTCAAAATGAACTATCTCAGAAGCAGGAATGGAAGATCCCAGGACCATCAAGAAAGAAAAGCTATGAGAAGAATGTGAGATCCCTACCTGGAAAAGAATCAGAGGAGGAGGCACGGAGAAACAGAGCAGGTGCTGACTTCTCTGTACATGAACTAAATAAAACTGATTGCCAACAGGCAGGAGTCTGGCTTGCATGAGCAGGGAATGGCCACTGGGCCACATGCCTGAGAGGCCGAAGACAAGAGGGAGGTGTGCCGGCAGTATAGCAGACAAGAGATGTTCCTGACTGGAGAACTGCTGTATCCTGAGTTTTTTCTGATCCTGAATTATATCCTGCTTGGTTCCATAATAAACACCATAATCGTGAGTATTGTCTATGAGTTCTGTGTGGCCATTGCCACAGATTATTGAACCCAGATGTGCAGCCGAGAGTTCTGTGGGAGAGTTGCTTATTGTCAGAAGAAGGCAAAGAAGGTTGAAAGATGGAGGCATGTTTGACCTCTGCCTCATAGGAATTGCCCTTGGGCTGACTTTGAGTTTGCTTCTCCTTCCTCCTTGTGAAGCCAGAAAGAGTCAGACATGGCCTCCACACAATACAGAATGTATGGGACATATATGCCAAGAAGTTCCTCCCAAACTCACAGGAGGTGTTTAGCAATTACAGCATTCTTTCTCCATTATCAAGGTTGGTGCACAATGCCTGATATATAGAACTCGTAAGTGCACATCAAACATTCAGTGACAGTTAGGGGTGAGGTAGGTGGTGACACTTTTCATCTCAGTGTTAGGGTTTCAGTTTATTTGTTTTTAGGGAAAGGCCAATGAATATGATCCTTTCTTGTTACCATTCGTCTAATGTTTATATTCTCCCCCCCCCGCCCCCCCCCCCCCTTTATCTTGTTCTTCTACTTTCTCTCTTTTTATTTTTCCTGGTATGGCATTATAGGATAGTCATTGGACTGCTAACTACACAGTTGGCAGTTTAAACCCATGAGCTGCTCCTTGGAAACCCTATGTTCTGTGAGTCAGAACTGACTCTATGGCACTTAGCAACAACAACAACATCCTTTCCTTGGTGTGAGATATGTGAACTCTAGAAGGTTGGATGGAAGTTAAAAGCAGGAAAGATGAAAAAGAAAATCACTGGCATAGTTTCCTTAATTATTACAAAGTGTAAGGAGCACAATCTATCTCTTCCACCCCTATCCCCGTGCAGCCCCCCAAAGAAAGAGCTCTGGAAAACAAAAACAAAACAGGCTGACCCAATGAGTCACTTGGCCCAAGCAGTTGGTTACACTTTCCGGGGAGGAGAAAAGGGAATAGAAATAAAACTGGGGCATGAAAATGGTTTTTCCAAAAGGAATGCTCTTTTGTTTCTCTACCAGGTTGTCAGTAAGCAGGCATGCTTGCAGAAGGCTAAATCGAATCCAGGTAAAGGAAAGGTGGTCTATGAATAAGAGTAGACTCACTTCAGACTTTAGAGAAGAGAGGGTCATTCCATCTAACATAGCACTGTTCTATCTGGATGGTCAAGACGAACACATAGACAGAAGAAAAAAGTGTCAACTTCTTAGATTGTTGCTGTTGTTGTTAAGTACCGTGGAGATGGTTCCGACTCATAGTGACCCCGTACAGGGTTTCCGAGGCTGTAAATCTATACGGGAGCAGAACGCCTCATCTTTCTCCCATGGAACCTCTCGTAGTTTCGAACTGCTGACTTTGAGGTTGGCAGCCTGACTCGTAACCACTATGCTACCAGAGCTCCTGCTTAATCCTTAAAAGGAATCCTGGTGTGGTGCTGTGGGTTAATGCACCAGCTGCAAAGCCATCTGAGCTGCAAGGTCAGCGGTTCAAGCTCTCCACCTGCTTCTCGGAAACCCTATGCAGGGTAGTTATATGTTGGAACCAACTCGACAGGACTTAACAACAACAACAATCCTTAAAAGGACAGAAAAAAATTCTTTGAGCCACACACAGGGTTAGTGAAACTCTTCAAGGATTCAAAGACCTTCCTAGAACTAGAATATGCATTTGTACTTTTTCCCATAGATGTTTCAAGATTTTTTTTTTCATGCATGCACTTATCACATGCATTTATTTGTTGTCCACCTCTCCTATTATTCTGTTGTTGACTTGAGGATGGAGCTATGAGTATTTTGTTCACCATTAAATCCAAAATGCCTTGCCTACTGCCATGTAGTTGTTAAGTGCCATTGAGTCAGCACCGACTCATAGTCACCCTATGCACAACAGAATGAAACACTGCCCAGTCCTGTGCCAACTTCACAATCGTTGCTAAACCTGAGCCCTTTGCTGCTGCCACTGTGCTAATCCATCTCATTAGAGGTCTTCCTCTTTTTCTCTGATCTCCCACTTTATCAAACATATTTGATAAAGTCACCAGGGACTGGTCCCTCCTTACAATATGTCTGAAGTATGAGAGATGAAATCTGGCCATCTTGGCTTCTAAGGAACATTCTGGCTGTACTTCTTCCAACACAGATTGCTTTCTTCTTTTTGGCAGTCCAAGGTACTTTTTAATATTTTCCACCAACACCATAATTCAAATGCATCAATTCTTCTACTGTCTTCCACCACTCATCTGTCAGTTTGTCATACTCTGGTGGCTTGCATGCTGCTGTGATTCTGGAAGCTATGCTACAGGTGTTTTAAATACAGCAGAATCACCCACGGTGGATAGGTTTCAGCTAAGCTTCCAGATGAAGAGAGGCTAGGAAGAGGAAGAGCTGGACTACTTCCGAATATTTAGTCACTGAAAACCTTATGAATAGCACTGGAACAGTATCAACACAGGAATAGTGTATATTACCATGTTGGAAGCACTCAAAATTATGTTAAATGAATGAATAAGTGAAAGGATGGAATTTATCTAGTAGCAGTTAATAGCTGGTAGGGACGCAGGGTTTTTGTTTTCAAATTTGGCCATCTATAAATACTACCACCAACTGCCATTGAGTCAATTCCAACTCATAGCGACCCTGTATAGGGTGTTCAGCCAGCCAGACGTGGATTCCCAAAGGATATTTGGGAGGCAAGTTAGGATGAACAATGCTATGAAAACCAAAGGAAGGGCAAACTCCAACCAGGGAGTTGGGTGTAGAATGGATCCCAGTTGAGGACAGAAGTGAGTTGAGCAGCCGCTTAAAATAATATGGTAGAAATGCTGAAGACCTATAGTATTGTTAAAGTGAGAATTGTGCAGCGTACCTACAATCAAGTGTGAAGGAAAGCAAAGGAAAGAGGTTGAGGGCAGAGACTTATGCCAAGAGACATTTTAGAGATAATGGAGAAATAGGAGCCCATGGATGAGATGGAAAAGGAGTTACGGTAGTGATGAGAAAGCCTGACAAAGAGCAGTTAGGAAGTGAAATGTGTAGACTATAAACAGAGGGAGTGAAACAATGGCAATGGCAAAACAGAGACAGAAGTCAGGTTGTAGGGGAGAGAGGAGTAACATGCAAACGACCCCTTCTAGATGGTTTTTAAAAAGAAAAGAAGGAAGATAGGATGGTAGCTAGAGGGAGACGTAGGACCAAGGTATGCCTTTCAAAGTTGTAGAGAATGGTTCATTTGGATAGGCTGAGAAGGATCCTGTGCAAAGGGAGAGATGGGAGAGGAGATGGGGTCTGAGCTTTATCCTTTGCTATCAGGTCTCTCTTTAAATCACTTTCCTATCATTATCTTCAATGACTCTTCTTTGTGAATCCCTGGTAGATTCTCCTTCTGAAGTTAATTGTAAATGAGGCTGCAAGCTTCAGACAGGGTTTAACGGAATCTGATCTGTCATTTATAAGCCTTCACACTTAGCAGACTTCTAATAGCTGGATTACTCTGTCCCCTAGCTTCGGTAACTCTTAATCTGGTGTTCACGTACCCCAGGGAGTCCAGATACAAAATATATATATTATTCTTACTTTAATGTATCTCATATCTTTTGTAGAGCTGTGTATTTTGTTTGACACTTTAAAAATATATTACTTATTCTAGAAGATATGTGTTGGTTTCCCTAGTCTACCAGTTAATTCCCTGACCCTGAAGTGACAGAGAACCCTTCACCTTTAGCCAAGTCATATATATATCTATGACCAGCTCTGTAGCAGGATGGAAATCAATCCCTTTTGCCTGCCTCCTTTTCTCACCCATTCATCTCCCCTCTTTCAGACTGACTGACTGACTAATAATTGGGGGGGAAAGATAGATGGAGAATATTTTGTGCCACTTTAAGCAGGATGTAAGAATCAAATTGAGGAAACAAAAATACAGATTTAAAAAAACTCATAGACTCTCTTCCAGTTTCTGCGGCAGTGGAGAAAGTCAGGCAGGGAAATCTCCATGCTAGAGAGGGACTGAGATCTCACGCAAGATGTGCTCACAGAACAACTCCAGAGCTCCGGATCTACCAAAAGGACCAGAACGTCAGTTTCCCACACTCGCAAGTGAAAAAATCATGATATTAAGGAAAATACTGCGAGTTATGAATCGGGAGATGGGACTCCCTCTGTGACTACCCTGCCCTGGCAGAGTTTAGAGGGTGGGGCTACAGCCATTCCCGCTCAGTGAACCAACTCTAAAAGCAGCGCAGAGACTCTTGCATGAAGAAGCATGGGAGACTGGACACAGTTCTCCCGCATCTTCCCTGAAGTACCTTCTTTGCTCAGCCAGGATGCCATCAGGCAGGTGGATGTGCACCCTAAAAAAACAGCCCTGACCCCGCCGTTCCCCCACGGTACAGAGAGAGGGAGCTTGGCAGCCACTAATGACATCAGCCGTGAAGACACAGCCCTAAGATTGATTTGAGCTAGACCCTTGGTGGCTGTGTGCCTTGGAGTCAGTTCCAACTCCAGGTGACCCTGTGCGGGGTTTCCAGGGCTGTGAGTCTTTGTGGGAGCGGATCGCCTCGCCTTTCTCCCACAGAGCGGCTGGTGGTTTTGAGCGGCTGACTTTGCAGTTCGTGGCCCCATTCATGGCCGCTGTACTACCTGGGGTCCATGTACAGGACCCTTATAATACAATCTGTAAAACTCCAACGTAAAAGGACTCAACCATATCGAGAATTGCACTGTGCACACACAGACAGCTAACTGCCCTTCAGAGACAAAAATAGTGGACAATCTATCTCCTATTAACGTCTCAATATCTACCTGCGCACCACTACTGTAGTGACTAGAGGAGGGGCCTGAGCGAGCGGGCACCCTCACCCACTGCAGGAGGCTTCTACCTGGCACAAACACTGACTGTGTTGCTCGGGAGTCGACCACAGCTTCATTTCTGTTCCAAAGTGGTGGTATTTATCTCTGAATTTATATTACTTCTGCTTTTGGTCCTTTTGATAACACATTTTTCCTGGAGGCGGGATCCTTTTCTCCTTACATTACCCAAGAAGAGACAGCAATCATGGCCATATAGCCAAGCTATAAGCATACCACATTATATTCCACCACTGAGACAATTGACAGTAACACCTGCTCTGGTAGTGTAGTGGTTATGAATCGGCCTGCTAACTTCAAGGTCGGCAGTTCGAAACTAACAGTGGTTCTGCAGGAGAAAGATGAGGCATTCTGCTCCCATAAAATTTTACAGCCTCGGAAATCCTGTGCAGGGTCACTATGAGTCAGAACCGACTCCACGGTACTTAACAACAACAGCAAGCATTACATGAGAAAAGGGAAGCCTATTTCCAGATCATATTCACCAGGAGACTCCCAGTAAACTTAATAACAAACAATAAACATCCAATTAAGCTTAAAAACAAAAAATACCACACAACTATTGTAAATGACAAACAAAACAAAACAAAACAAAAAAACTATATAGAAACATGTCCCAAAACAGAAGAGAGTAGCCGAGACAAATGAGCTGGAGAGAAAAGGGCTTTCTAGAAGAAGAAGAGCAGGTTTTGGATATGCCTGAGAAAGAATTTTGAAGAATGATATGGAAACAAATTCAAATGCTCCAAAAAGGGGTGGAGGAAAACAAGGAAGAAGTCAGGAAAGTACTACAAGAGCAATCAAATAAGATTGATACAGCATTGGAAACAATTCAAAACCTGCAAAAAGAAGTCCAGATGATTAATAATAAGATATCAGAAATAGACAAAACACTGAAAGAGGTAATGAGCAGAATAGAAGAGATGGAAGCCAGAACTAGCAAGCTGGCAGACAAATCTCTCAGTACTGCTAAGATAGAAGAGCAAGCTGAAAAAAAAAGAGTTAAAAAATCTGAAGACAGTTTAAGATTCATGCTGGATAACATGAAGAGGAACAACTTAAGAATCACTGGCATTTGGAACAGGAAGAATCAGAGAAGTCCACAGAGGAGATAGTTGAAGAGCTTCTGGAAGAAAATGTCTGTAACATCTTAAAAGATGAGAAGATAAACATTCAAGAAGCCAAACGTATCCCAGGAAGGATAGATCCCAAAAGAAAGTCACCAAGACATATAATAATCAAGCTCTCCAAAATCAAAGACAAGGAGAGGATATGAAAAGCAGCCAGGGAGAAGAGAAATGTCACTTATAAAGGCAAGCAAATCAGATTAAGCTCTGACTATGCAGGCAAGAAGGCAATGGGGAGACATATACAAAAGCTTACAAGAAAAAAACTGCAAACCAAGAACCGTCTACCTGGCAAATTTATCAATCAAATACAATGGGGGTGATCAAGACATTCCATGATAAACAGAATCTGAGAGATTTTTATCAAAACCAATTTAGCACTTCAAAACATCCCAAAGAGAGTTCTGCAGACTGAAAACCAACAAGAACAGACAACAACCAGAGATTGACAGGTGTGACAACACCACGTGGAACTTAGTCAATGGGAGAGTCCAGAAAGAACAAGACTACAACAACAAACTCAAGGAAGCTGGAAGGTCAACCGAAAACCAAAATTATATCAATGTCAAAGAAGAGACAAACGTAACAGGAGAGATCCAGGTGGGGAGGATGCCAGGTAAATTACAGAATACAATGGATTCTCTTAAAGGGAGAGAAAAGTTAGCAGACTGTAAGGTAATCCCAAAGAATGTAAATACTTCAAAACTTACCATGAAAATGAACTTAAAAGCAGAACAAGCAATCATGAAAACTAAGAACAAACCGACAAGAAATAGCACAAAAAACACAAACCCAACACAAGAGGGCATGCAGAACCAAAGAACGAACAGCACTACCAAAAAAGTAACATAATGGCAGCAATATACTCATACCTAGCATAGTGGTTACGAATCGGGCTGCGAACCTTAAGGTCAGCGGTTCGAAACTACCAGCCGCTCCGCGGGAGAAAGATGAGGCTTTCTACTCCCGTAAAGATTTACACCCTAGGAAACCCTGTACAGGGTCGCTATGGGTCGGACCCGACTCGATGGCACTTAATAACAACAACATAGATAATTACATTGACTGTCAATGGGTTGAATGCATCAGTGAAGAAACAGAGAATGGCAGAATGGATAAGAAAACAAGATCCTTCTATACTCTGCCTGCAAGAGACACACCTTACACACAAAGACAAAAACAGACTAAAAGTTAAAGAATGGAAAAAAATTTACCAAGCTAACTGCAACAATAAACAAGCAGGAGTGGCAATACTAATCTCCAACAAAGTAAACTTTGAGACATGGTTGGAATGGGGAAAAGGGGGGAAACAATGTTAAGATGATTGGCTATCTTTTGAATCTTGGTTTCCCTAGCATACCACTATAAAAAAGACACTGGAGGGGAAGAGAAAGGAATAGCCACAAATATCACCATAGAAAGCTTGTAAATCCATCTTCTGCTATAACTGATTGGAATACCTAACTAAAATGGGGCTACAACATGCCCAGTGAGCTTCCTGCGTAGTCTCTGTATTACACAAGACCATAGGTGGATTCCTGAACATCATCCAGAATTTTCTGAGGGGAAATTTACACTTAAAAGGACAAGCAGACCAGCCTGGAACAGCCAGAAGAACAGAAGATATTCCTGAAAGAAAGACTGACAGGAAAAATACAAAACAATACAGGCAGATTGACTGATTACTACAAGAACAAACAAGTTGCTCGCCTAGAAGACATCAAGGCAAGTGGTCGGGTCCCCTCAGGGCAAGCCTCCTTCAAAGGCTGGGACCCAATGGAATACACATTCTGATTGGTGACTACGTTCATTGCCGATAGGGGGAAGTGAGGGAAGGGCAACAGTGGAGCTGTGAGCTAAGCCCTACAGTGTTCAATGGACTCCTGTGAACCCAACTGGAGACCTGGCTTGCCAGCAGTGTGGCAAGACCTGGGAACTGTTGGGCCCAGAGTCAGTGACATAGCCACAGAGGATTAGAGTGGAGTGAAGCATCCAGTTGATAAGAAGAGAGGGCATATGCATAAGCACACCCACACTTGCAGATAATACCCACCTGACATGGCTTCAATGGCTGGATGATCAGAGCTCAACCAGAAGAAGAAAGAAGAGGAAAAAAGAATAATCTGATACAATTTGATGAACTTGACCTACACCTATGGAAGCAGTAGCTCAAAAAAGGGAACACATCTCTACAGCAACTATCACCCCCACCCCCTCCACACAAGGAGAGGACAGGGATGGACAACTTGGACATTGGCGACCCAGAATTGGGGGGTTACTGAAGCAAGAAGTGACTGGCTTATAAGCTTTCAAGAGGGAACCTCGATCAAGAGGGCATGGAGCAAGGTAGAATCTCCACTGAATACTATACAATCTGTCTAGGCAACGCCAAGGAAGGGAGATGCCGATAGATCTCGTGTGATACAATGCTGAATGATTGTTATCAGGACTGATTGTGAAGGCTGGAAATGTAAAGGTAGACGTTTTGTAGCAAAGGGAGGGGAGGGATTAACTTTGAGGTCTAGGGGCAGAGGTCTCTGGGACCACCAAGGGAGAAGAGCAGAGAATGGAACCCTACCCAGGGAAGCGGTGATGCCAGAGATGGAGGCAGAGATGAAGATGCAGAGAGATGGAGCAGCTGGGGACTTTGGACCCAGAGAGGGAGAGGGCCTGTGTGCTGATGACCGGAGGGCAGGCTTGCAGGGTATACCCTGTGGTTGGTGGATGATGCATGGAGGGGATTGTAACCATGGCAAGGAAACGATATATGATGGGATCAATGTGAAGCTAATGTTCTCCCATGTAAACTATCTATCACATAACTCAAAATAAAGCATCCTATATGTTTCAATAAAAAAAAAAAACAACAAAAAAAAAAACATAGAGTAAAATGTCACCCAGAGAGAGTCTGCTTTAGAACATTTTAAAAGGAAAACAAGAATCTACATTCTTTTTTTTTTTAAACAGGCTCTTCAGGTAGTTTTGATAAGGTGGATTTTAGAAACAATAGAAAACAAATTGTATACCATTCCCTGACATTTTTTTGGGTGTGTGTCCTAAGTATACTTCAAATCTATCAAATGCTTTCAGGTACTTTAGGAAACATCAAGTCCTCAAAATTAAACTTTTTCCAAATTTCCCAAAAGGATTTCTGCCATCTCTAATATTTACACACGTGAGCAAACTAACCTCTGTGGACATTTGTGTAAGTGTTCTGAGAGGCTCCTCTGTGAAGAATCATCACCTCACAGTCTGAGAGCAACTGTAAATCATTGCAAATGGTGGGGAGGTGGTGGGGGAAGCTGTTTATGGAGACTTACAGGATGGAGGGAAATACCAACAGTGTTCTTAGAGAGTGACATTTAAAATTTTTTGAAAATAGCAAGAGTTGCAAATTCAGGAAATAAGTTTAAGAGAAGATAAAGTATAGTAAGTGATGATGTGCCAGGGAAAAAAGTCAAAATAGTACAGTTGACAATTTTTTTCTTGTGAAATAGCCACAGAATAGGCCAGGAATTTCCCATAATGCCAAACCACCAGGCAGTTGTCAAGGATTTCATTTTACTTGGATCCACAATCAACGCCCATGGAAGCAGCAGTACTGCATTGGGCAAATCCTCTGCCAAAGTCTACTTTAAAGGATTGAAAAACAAAGATGTCACCTTAAGGACTAAGTGTGCCTGACCCAAGCTATAGTATCTTCAGTTGTTTCTATGCATGTAAAAGCTGGACATTGCTCCTCAGTAGCTACAAAGACAACAAGATTTTGTCTCATGTGCTTTGGACTTGTTATCAGGAGGGACGAATCTCTGGAGAAGGACATCATGCTTGGTAAAGAAGAGGGTCAACAAAAAAGGGGAAGACCCTCAATGAGATGGGTTGAAAACAGTGGCTGCAGCAACAATGTGCTCAAACATAGTCAGTGATTGTGAGGATGGTGCAGAACCAGGCAGTGTTTTGTTCTATTGTACAAAGAGTCACTATGAGTCAAACCTAACTCAACTGTAGCTAACAACAACTCCCTTCACATTCCCAAAGTGCCAGTGGTCCCAAAGAACACAATGTATAAAGATGTACCACTTGTGATTGTAGGACTCTTGACAACATCCTCTGCCTGAGTTACAACCAACTCTGACTGATGACTCTTAGAAATGATGGAGGTCTGGGAGAACCTTTAGTGTCTATTTTCCTGTCTCTCAGAGTTAAACAAAGAACTCATCCATTATCTCTAAGTCATGGTAAAGTCTGGGTTCTAGTTCCAGGCATGTCAAATTCCTTCCAACAAAACTAAAATCGAATATTTAACCACCTTGCAACTTAAGGAAGAATTTTAAAACTAGGTTTAGTAGCTAATCAGGAGAGAAGTGGTAAAAGATATAATCTCTGTCTCCATTAGACTTAAATCAAAGCCTATATTCCAAAACTTAAAGTGAGTCCATCTTGTAAATTCTCTATTTTTAACATACCTGTAAAGATGTATCAGATACTATTCCAAACTTTAAACATCTATGACCCCTTTGGTTCTCAAAACAGTGTTTGTTTTTAACTGTTCTTACTAGGTGTTTTAGTTCATCTAGTATTAGAGTCCTGGTGTGATAGGATCAGTACTGGACTGTGAACCACAAGGTCGACAGTTCAAACCCACCAGCTGCTCCTTGGAAACCCTGTACAGGGTTTCTATGAGTTGGAACTGACTTGACTGCAGACAACAACAACAAAAAGTATGTTACTGAAAGCAGCTTTTACATTTATGGGGAAAAAAAATAATTGAAAGTGTAACAGTATACTTCTCCATTCATCAAAACCATTTTGCTATAATGACAGACATGAATGGACAGGAACCAACAGTTAAGTAACATTAGCCAATGAATAGTTGGGTAAGATAGAATCCATTTCTGGTACATTTCTCTGATCTAATAAGGTTTAAAAATCTTCAAATCCTTTGGGTTGAAAGGGTCTTTTTATTAATAGAATGTTGGGTATAATAACTCATAAAACATTTTTACATTCATCTACTTAACTGTCTCCTTGGATCAAGGAAAACTATGCCTAGGACATAATTCTTTTCCTGTTCTATGACATATTTTAAATACAGATTTTTATTTAAAGAATACAATAAGAAAATCTCCTCTGGCAGACTATCTTGGCTGTTACCCAGTAGTCACTTGTCTACCTTTTCTCTTGCCTGCAGAGCCCCATCTCTATTATTATTGTTGTTAAGTGTCATTAAGTTGGTTCCAACTCATAGTGACCTTGTGTAGGGTGTCCGAGGAGCAGCTGGTGAGTTTGAACTGCTGGCTCTATGTTTCAAACCGACCTTGTGGTCTAATGCTTTATATTAAAGGACAACATCATGACTCCTCTCTATTATGGTGGTGGTGGTGTGCCATGGAGTCGCTTCTGACTTAAAGCGACCCTGCGTAGGGATTCCAAGGCTGTAAATCTTTACAGCAGCAGAAAGCCTCATCTTTCTCCCACAGATAGCTGATGGTTTCGAACTGCTGATCTTGAGGTTAGCAGCCCGACTCATAACTACTACACAACCAGAGCTCCTTTCTCTCTATTATAGCTGTTAAAAATATCAGACACTTGGTTTTCTTACAGATCGATTAAGGACATGTAATTATATTTTGGGCAAAGGAAACAGAGGGAGACATGTGCTTAGAAGATATCTAGAGAAAGATTTTCTTTCCTAATAAGAGACTGATATTTGAGAAGTGATTCCTTCCTTCCCTATGCTATTGTTGTTGTTAAATGCCAACAACTTGGTTCTGACATATAGTGACCCTGTATAGCAGGAGTGGGGAATATCTGGCCAGTGAGGCCTGCAAAATCATTTGATCTGGCCCTGCCAAAGCAACCGTGGTTCCAGCCATCACATTGTTGTTGTTAAGTGCCATCAAGCCAATTCTAAGTCATAGCAATCCTGTGTAGGATTTCCAAGAAGTGGCTGGTAGGTTTAAACCACCAACCTTGTTGTTAGCAGTCCTGTGCTGATCCTACAATGCCATCACATTGTTGTTGTGGTGACGTGCTGTCAAATCTGTGTAGGGTTTCTAAGGAGCAGCTGGTGAGCTTGAACCACCGACCTTGCAGTTCAAACAGCTTTACAGTCTGGTGCATTGGATTAAATTCACCACATTAGGAATAAGTTCATTAAAGGTTTGACCAAATATAGCAGACTAATTTTTAAGTTGATAATTTTGTATGGCCTGAGAATGATGTTATAATTTTGGGCAGAAAAAGGGTTTCCCATCCCTAGGGTTTCTGAGACTTTCAATCATCCTGGGAGCAGAAAACGTCATCTTTCTCTCTCGCAGCGGCTGGTGGGCTCCAACTGCTGACCTTGTGGTTCACAGTCAAGTTCTTATCTTACGGAGCCGCTACCTTTAAACCCAGTGGTACGAGGATGAGTACTTGTGATTGTGGCTGCCATCTTGTGACTGTCAGAGAAAACCAAGAGACTGACAGTGAAGTAGACTTGGTGCCCTGACGTAGTTGAATTATTCAGTTAACCAACCCTGAAAACACCTGCATTGGCACATGTTATTTAGTGCAGTTCAGTAGTCTTTACTTAAAAGCCAAAATCATTCGAACACAGCACTTACGTTATCTATAAATTCAGGACCATTTTCTTTTTTTCCTTCACTCATTCATTCAGCAAATGTTTACTGATGATATCCATTTAAAAACTAAGCATTCTGCTAGGCACTGGGGCCATAATGGTGAGTCTGCTAGCCTTTGAGCCTACTTTTGGGGATTCCAGTCTAACGAGAGACAGAAATGAATTAGTGGGATATGAGCCATAACATTTAACTTGATTTGGTTGGAAGTTTGTGGTCAGGAAAGGCTCCTACGGTATTTGAGTGATATTTGAGATGCTAACTGAAGAATAAGGCCAGTTACTGTAGCGTCAATTCCAACTCATAATAAACCCATGCATGTGTGGGGACAGAATTGGGTTCCATTGAGTTTTTAATGGTTGAGTTTTCTGAATTAGATCACCAGCCTTTTCTTCCAAAGAACATCTGGGTGGATTTGAACCTTCAACCTTTGGGTTACCATCTGAGCACTTTAACTGTTTGCACTACCCAGGGTCTCAATAGGAATTAATCAGAAAAAAAGGGGTGTTCATCTTGTGCTTTTGTGAATTCATTAAAAAGTTATAATCCTCTAAGAGCCAGTGAAAGGAACCCAGCTGGTACAAAGATTAAGTGCTCAGTTGCTAACCCAAAAGTTGGCAATTTGATACACCCTGTGGCTCTGCAGAAGAAAGATCTGGCAAACTGATTCTGAAGAGACTTGTTGTTAAGTGCCTTCTTGATTCTGACCCACAGCGACCCTGCATAGGGTTTCCAAGTAGTGGCTGGTGAGCTTGAACCACCAACCTGGAAGTTCAAATGACTTTGCAGTCTGATGCATTAGCCCACAGCGCCATACCAGGACTCCCTAAAAAGATTATAGCCAAGAAAATACTATGGGACCCTTAGGGCTAAAAATTGGCTTAAAAGGCATCCAGCAACAACAGCAAATCGATGAATAAAATCACAGGAGTAAGAAAAGTCACCCTGCCTGCAGTTGTAAGCATATGTAACTGGCGGTCTCTTAGACTAGAGTCTACAGAGGAGTGACACTGGGGCCTGATGAGGCAGGATATTTGTGGACCCTCCTGGCCCACTTACCAACACCGTCTACATACTTTATTGTGATCATTTTTATAAATAGAAAACATTGTAGTGTTTGTGGTAGCTGAGGTCACGGACAACCAGTTTTCACTTGCTCCTTGGGCTGTTATAAATGATCTAATAAATTATCCCTTTCGGCTAAGAATTTCCATAATTGGTTTCAGCCTGAGGGCACTTTTTTGTTTGTTTTTAAACATTCAGCCATTTTGATTTATGTGGATGTGAAAATATCTACATTTTTTTCCCCCTCTGCCTTTAATCCAATCTACAGAATAGTATTGAGCACAGGAAAATCTCCAAAATAGCTGGACCTTTCCACTTATTTAGATTTTACCAAAGAGTCCCCAGGGTAGAACGAAAACATCTCCGAGCTTGGATAATTTTACAAAAACTTCTTAGAGCTCAACAGCTATTTCAGTACTTTCGGAATTCTGTAAACATATGGGGGGAAAGCTGTCCACAGTCATGCCAGAGGAACTCCGGAGCTCTGAATTCTCCTGTCATTTCATTGTTGGGAAGGCCTACCGCGCCGAGTTTCAATGTTTGTGGAGGAAGGCCCTTTCTGGGCCTGCGCTGTTAGACAAGGTCGCTTGCTCTTTCATTCTTGAGAAATGTGCTTCTTTTCTTCCTCTTTTGTCCTTTCACCCTTCCTCCTTCCCTTCCATCTGGCCTTCCTTAATGTCTTCCTCCCTTCCTTCATTTCTTCCTTTTTCCTTTTTTCGTCTAATTTCTACTACTCCTGAACACAGTAACGCTTAAAATTTAAGCAGATCACCCTTATGGGTCATAAGCCAAACTTATCTTTTTTAAGGTAGTAATAGAATGTTTGAGTTCTGATGTGACTCTGTACGATCAGCACTGGACTGCTATTTACAAGATTGGTGTTCAAATCCGCCAGCGGCTCCTTGAAAACCCTATACGAGGTCGCTGTGAGTCAGAACTGATTTGACGTCCCTTAGCAACAACAATAGAATACTTGGCATCCTTGGGTGGTGCAAACAGTTACTTGCTCAACTACCAGTCAGCAGTTTGTCATTTGGAAGCCCTGCTGCCCCAACCCGCTAGAGGTGCCTAGGAAAATGAGCCAAGTTGTCTGAATCCAAAAGTCATAGGCTTAAAAACTCTAGAAGCAATTTAGCCTGCACACTTGGGGTCGCTATGAGTCAGAATTGACTAACTGCAATGAATACCACGACCAGCAGAATATTTTCTATTTACATCAAAAGGGTTCTCATGATTAATGGCAGGAAAGATTTTGGTTTGTGGGTAAAGGGAGAGGACACAGAGAGGGAAATTTGTCTTAAGTCTCCAAGACAAGGAATATTTCTGAAGCTAAATACCCTCTCTAGTGCATGCCAGGACCCTGGGCTATGACAGTCCAAAATGTCGCTGCTTTTCTCTCTTGAGCAGGACATGTTGTAGAATCCTGCATATGACCCACCTCACATGTAGACTTTCAGTGCTCACATGAATCTGTGAATAAGGCGTATGGTAGTTTTTTCAAATGAGGTTGTATACATATGCATAATGCTACAGATGTCATGGATGCATTGAAAAATGTCCAATCTATAAGTTTAAACTTGTGTCCTTTTAACTCAACCATACAATCTCTAACAAATCATGAAATCTGAGGCTTTCTGCTCCCATAAAAATTTAAAGCTTCAGAAAGTGTCTCCATGAGTTGAAACAGACTCAACAGTACTTAATAACAATATTGTTTATAAGTATTTGTACTGATCTTGACTAGCACAGTTATATTGCATTAGATTTATAATTAGAACTGTTACTATGCTCAAGTTAAATATTTTACATATTTCCTATTTTAAAAAATCAAATGAAATTTCATTTAAAAAATACTGTTGTTCTGGAATGTAAGGGGTGGGGCAAGGGGAGGGAGGGGAAGGTAAAGCACAGGGTAGGGAATACACACCCCCTCATTAGTTTGGGTGTTGGGGGTGGGGGGGAGCAATACACAAGAAGAGGGAAGGGAATGGAAGAATAAGTCATGTAAGAGAACATTTAGGCAGGTTTCCATGGGCTACATGGGACAGAGGTAAATAGTGATGCATACTCAACCTTGGAACAACAGGGCTCTGTGATACAGGGATTGAGGCATAATTTAAATGGGTAAAAGAGGGGGAAGAATGTTAAGATGCTTGACTTTCTTATGAATCTTGGTTTACCTTACCTACTATTATAAAATGGACACTTGAGGGGGATAGAAAGGACTAGCCAGAAACATCACTATAGAAAGCCTACAAATCCATCTTCAGCTTATAACTGATTGGAATACCTAAAATGGGACTAGAACTTGCCCAGTGAAATAGGCGTCGGTGGAGCCTTTGCAGTGTGTAAGACCTTAGATGGACTGCTGATCCCCATCCAGAATCTTCTGAGGTAGGAAATTTCTACTTGAAAAGACAAGCAGACCAGTCTGGAGCAACTAGGGGAACAGAAGATACTTCGTGAAAGAAAGACCAGCAGGAAAAATCAAAAACAATAACGCAGTGTGATTGACTAATATAAGAACAAGTAAGTTGTTTGCTGGAGACCCACCAAGGCAAGCAATCAAGTTCCCTCAGGGCAAACCCCCTTCCAAGACCGAAATGCAAAGGAAATATAGGTGCATACATGTAATCTTGCTGGTGACCACGCTGGTCTACCTATAAGGGGAAGTTGGGGAAAAATAGTAATGAAGCTGTGGGCTAAGTCTAACCACATTCAATAGACTCCTGTCTTCTTGGATTGAGACCTGGTTGGCCAGCAGTACAATGAGACCTGGGGACTCCTGAGCCCATGGACAGGGACATGGCCATGGAGGACTGTAGCACAGAGTGAAGCATCCAGCTGATACGAAGTGAGAGGAGATGCACAAGAACATCCATACTTGCCGATAATAAACATTTGACCTAGCTTCAATGGCTGGATGATCAGAACTTGACTAGAGGAAGAAAGAAGAGGAAAAAGTGTAATCTGCTACAATTTGATGAACTTGACCACACTTATGGATGAAGTAGCTTGAGGGAGGAAATGAATCTTTACAGCAAGGAGCATTCCCACCCTCTCTGTACACAGGGTTGACAGGAATAGGCAACTTAGACATTGGCTATCCAAATTGGGAGGCAGGGGTACTATAAAGATGCAAGGTGACTGGCTTATAAGCTTACAAGAGGGAACCTAGTTTCAGAGGGTGCAGGGGAAAGTAGAATCTCCACTGAGTGGTTCCCAACCTGTCTGGGCAGGGCTGGTGAAAGGAGATGGAGATAAGACTCTTGTGGTTCAATAGTGAATAATTGCTATCAGGACTGATTGAGATGGCTGCAAATGTAAAGGTAGACATTTTGTAACAAAGGAGGGGAGTGGTTGATCTTGCAGTCCAGGAACGAAGGACCCTGGGACCATCAAGGGAGAAGAGCAGAGTGTGGATTTTATCCAGAGAAGAGGGGACGCTAGAGATGGGGGCAGAGACGATGATGTGGAGGGATGAAGAGGCTGAGGATTGTGCACTCAAGGAGGGAGATGGGCAGTGTGCTAGTGGCCAGGGGACAGATTTGCTGGGTATGGCTTTTGGTTGTTTGAATGGTTATATATTCCTGAATGCTTCAGTGTACACAAACACACACACACACAACAAAACAAAACACCCAGAGGGATTGGAAGCAAATGTTGTCGAATGCTGATGCATGGAGGAGATTGTGGTCGTTGTAATGAAACAAAATAAGATAGGATGAATGTAAAACTGATGTTCTACCATGAAAACTACCACTCAATTCACAATAAAAACTTTAAAAAAAATTATTGCTATTGTAGATAAGTGCAATGGAGTCTGTATAGTGACCCTGTATAGAGTTTCTGTGGCTATAAATCTTTGCTGGATCACAAAGTCTCATCTGTCTCCCAAGGAACAGCAGCTCGAACCGCCAACCTTGTGATTATCGTACAGAGCTAATATGCTCCCTGGTTTTAAAATATTACTGGAATTAAATTTAAAAAGGAAATATCTTAGATTTTACTTGTCCTATTGGAGACTTTGGTCTTGCCTCTTTCTACTAGGAAAGTCTTCTTTAGAATTGTGACCATGGGCTTCCTAGTTTCTTGAACTGTAGAGTTTCTATTTTCAGATAAATGTAAAGCCTCAGTAAATAAGAACTTTCCTATTTGAATTTTGAAAAATGTCTACCTGCTGATTATAATATTTATCGAAACAAAGAAATAAATATTCCTTTCAGCCTTGAAACCTCAACGCACCTAGCATATATTAAGAGTTCAATAAGAGCAGCTAGAAGGAAGTCACTGTAAATAAATGTTTCTATATTTCGCAGTTTTTTTGAACCAGAAAGGACTCAATAAATCAAAAGAAATTTCAATAATGTACCTCAAATTTCTGAGTCCAGGAATTCATTTAAAGTGGCAATACATTTTTTGTTTTTGTTTTTTAGGTTAAAATATATCTTTTTAAAAACTTTTTATTGTGAATTGAGTAAAGGTTTACGGAGGTATTACATTCATTTCAATGACTACAATCCCTCCATCAGTTAAGAGTATTTACCTCTATTTCCTTTAACTCTGAAATTCCTCCCTGTGTCTTCCCCTAACTTCATCTTTCTTTTGCCACGGTCCCAACTGTTGTATTTTACATTCAGCATCACCCACATTAACACATGCCCACCCTCTAGCCAATGAATTACACTCTCTTCACTCCTACCCCTGGTAACCACATTGTTGCTGTTGTTAGCTGCCACAGAATCCATACTGGCTCATAGAAACCCTATGCACAACAGAATGAGACACTGTGTGATTCTGAGCCAACCTCACAATCGTTGCTAAGCCTGAAGCCATTGCTGCTCCATTCTGCCAATCCATCTCATTGAGGGTCTTTCCCTTTTTCTCTGTCCCTCCACTTTACCACACATGATATACTTCTCCAGGGACAGGTCCCTCCTGATGATATATCTGAAGAATGAGAGACGAAGACTGGCCAACCTGGCTTCCAAGGAGCGTTCTGGCCATACTTTTTATAACACAGATTCTTTTCCATTACAGATTTCTTTTGTTTGTTCTTTTGGCAGCTCATGGAACTTTTAATATTCTCTGCCAGTACTATAATTGAAATGCATCAATTCTTCTACAGTCTTTCTTATTCATTGCCCAACTTTCACATACATATGAGGTTATTGAAAATACCATGGTTTAGGTCAGGCACCCTTAGTCCTCAAACTGACAACTTTGCTCTTGAACGCTTTAAAGAGGTCTTGTGCAGCACATTTACTGAATCGTTTGATTTCTTAACTGCTGCTTCCCTAAGTGTTTATGGTTGATCAGAGCAAAATAAGTCTTTGACAACTTCAATATTTTCTCCATTTACATGGATGTTATTTATTGGTCCAGTGGTGAGGATTTTTTCTCCTTTACCTTGAGGTACAACCCATACCAAAGGCTGTGGTCTTTGATTTTCATTGGTAAGTATTTTAAGTCCTCTTAGCTTTCAGCAAGCAAGGTTATATCATCTACACATTGTAGGTTGTTAATGAGTCTTCTTCCAATTCTGGTGCCATGTTTTTCTTCATGTAATCCAGCTTCACAGATTAATTGCTCAGCATGGAATAACTATGGTGAAAGTATACAACCCTGGTGCACACCATTCGTAATTTTAAACCATTTGGTATACCCTTGTTCTGTTCAAGCAATTGCTTCTTGGCTTGAACCTCGGGAAGTTCTCTGTCAATGTATGGTTGCAGCATTTTTGTATTATCTTTACCAAAATTTACTTGCATGCAATACTAATGATATTGTGTCTGATGATTTCCGCATTCCACTGGTCTATCTCTCTTTGGATTTGGGCACAAATATGGATCTCTTCCAGTCTGTTGGTAAGGTAGTTGTTGTCTTCCAAATTCCTTGTCATAGACGAGTGAGTGCTTCCAGTGCTGCATCAGCTTGTTGAAAAATTGCAATTTGTATTCCATCAGTCCTGGAGCCTTGTTCTTTGTCAGTACCTTCAGTGAACTTTGGACTTCTTCCTTCAGTATCATTGGCTCCTAATCATATGCTACTTCTTGAAATGGTTGACTCTGTGTATTCCTCCCATCTTCTTTTAGTGGTTTCTGCATCATTCAATGTTATGCCCATAGAATCCTTCAGTATTTCAAGTCGAGGCTTGAATTTTTTCTTCAGTTCCCTCAGCTTGGGAAATGCTGAGTTTGTAGTTCCCTTTTGATTTCCTAACTCCAGATCTTTGCACATCTCATTATAACATTTGAATTTGTCTTCTTGAACTGCCCTTTGAAATTTTCTATTCAGTGTTTTTATCTCCTTATGTCTTCCATTTGCTGTTTGCTGAAGTACCTGTTTGCTGGAGAACAAGTTTCAGAGTCTCTTATGACATCCATTTTGTTCTTTTCCTTCTTTCTTTTTTTCTTAATGAGGTTTGCTTTCTTCCTGTTCCTGATGTTATCCTACAACTCTTCTGGTCTTCTGTCTTTAGTGTCTAATGCATCAAATCTGTTCTCAGATTATCTCTATTCAGGTGGGATATGGTCAAGGTCATATTTTGCTACTTGTGGACTTGCTTTAATTTTCTTCAGCTTCAACCTGAATTTTCATATAAACAATTGATGGTCTGTTCCACAGTCTACTCCTGGTATTGTTTTGGCTGACGATATGGAGCTTTTCCACCATCTCTTTCCACAGATGTAGTCATTTTGATTTTTGTGTATTCCATCTGGTAAGTTCCATGTCTACAGTCGTTTTTTATGTTATTTAAACAAGTATTTGCAATGAAAACATCACTGTTCTTGAAATTTTTTATCATACGATTTTCAGCATCATTTCTATCACCAAAGTCATATTTTCCAACTACTGATCCTTCCTCTTTGTTTTGAACCTTTGCAGTCCAATCACCAGTAATTATCAATACATCTTGATTGCATGTTTGATCAATTTCAGACTGAAGAAGTTGGTAGAATTCTTCAATCTCATCATCATTGGCTTTAGTAGTTGGTGAATAAATATGAATAATCGTGGTATTAACGGGTCTTCCTTGTAGGCATATTGGTATTATTCTTTAATAGACAACATTATACTTCAAGACAGAGCTTGATATGTTCTTTTTGATGATAAATGCGATGCCATTCTTCTTCAATTTGTCATTCCTGAAATAGTAAACCATGTGATTGTCAGATTCAAAATGGCCAATACCAGTCCATTTCAACTCAATAATGCCTAAGATATTAATGTTCCATTTCATTCTCAACAATTTCCAATTTTTGTATTCATACTTGTTACATTCCATGTTCCGATGTTTATAGCAATTCTCTTCACTTTGAGTTGTGCCCCATTAGCTAATGACGGTTCCAAGGACTTTACTCCATTTGCATCATCACGGTCAATTCTACTTTGAGAAGGCAGCTCTTTCTTGTCGTATTTTTAGTGCATTCCAACCCAAGGGGCTCATCTTCCAGCACTATATCTGACAATATTCTAGTGCTATTCACTATGTTTTAGTATTCAATATTCTAATGCTGACAGTGTTCCACTGCTGCTCAAAGGATTTCAGTGACTAAATATTCAGAAATAATCCTTCTCTCCTTCTTCCTAGTCTGTGTTCTTCTGGAAGCTCAGCTGAAACCTGTCCACTATGGGTGACCCTACTAGTATTTAAAATACCGGTGGCATAGCTTCCAGAACCACAGCAACATGGAAGCCATCACAGTACAACAAACTGACAGATGAATGATGGGGTAACCATCAGAGAATATTTCCTTTAGCATGAAAACCTTTTCTTGATGTTTTACAATAGTGGTCTCATGCAATATTGGTCATTTTGTGATTGACAGATTTCACTCAGCATAATGTCTTCCAGGTTCATCTATATTATCAAAAGTTTTGCAGATTCATCGTTATTCTTCATTGTTGCATAGTATATCATTGTATGTATGTACCAAAGTTTGTTTAACCATTTTTCTGTTGATGGGCATTTAGGCTGTCTCCATCTTTTTGCTGCTGTGAGTAGTGCTTTTATGAACATGGAAATGCATATATATATTCATGCAATGGTTGTTATTTCTTGAGGATACATACCAACTAAAGGAATTGCTGGGTTATATAGCATTTCTATTTCCAACTTTTTGAGGAAGCACCATACCATTTTCCACAGTGGTTACACCATTTTACCAGTCCCACCCAGCAGTTAGGAGGTTCCCAGTCTCTCCACATCCTCACCAGTTAAAAAATATCTTTAAATATATAAATATCCTGTGATATTTTTTCAGTAATTCAGATATATTTATCAATATATTTCCAAATACTTGTTTTAGGAAGAAAACAAGAAGAAAGAAAGAAAACTTGTGAGGGTAAATTGTGAAAATATTTTTTTCACAATTGTCACATACATTTTTACAATTAGACATAGCTTACCCATCTCAGATGTGTACAAGAACTCATCTTATAAAACCAGGCCCAAAGACACATTGACCAACTGACTCTTGCATTCACTTCTAACATGTCCAAGAATTTATTTAAAATGTTGACTAAGGTTGTTATTTTCACCATATTTATATCTTTTTATGTATAGATTTTTGTTACTTTATTTATATGTATCTCTCTCTACCTAGTAGAGACAGTCCTAGTGTGGTGCTGTGGGCTAATGCAACAGACTGCAAAGTCATTTGAATTGCAAGGTCGGTGGTTCAAGCTCGCCAGTTGCTCCTTGGAAACCCTATGCAGGGTTGCTATGGGTCGGAATTGACTCAACAGCACTTAACAACAACAACTCTAACATGTTTTCTGTCTACATAGGTATATACCTGAAACCAACAACAATGTCATATATGGGAATCTAAAACAGAAAAGAAATCTTAAAATAATTCTTTATTTCAGGAAGAATCCAATCTAATATTGCTGCATTCTTTCATGGTTCTTATATGCATTCATTACAAAGGGCCTATTATGGTGTTGGCTCCAAGACGGGAGCACTAAGAGTGATAAATGCTGTTGAGGTAGAGACCTGAGATGGTGCACAGAGCAAGTACATTTCAAATCAGTTACTTTACAGTAGTTTTCCTGAAAGCAAAGATAGAAAAAATGGTTTATGTCACTAAATTTTTTAATAATTTGTTACATTTTCTAAGAACACTGAGGACTTTGGGTGACCTATATGTAGGATGACTTGACTGGACAAAGGTGGGAGAAGGTGCTTCCAACATAGGTTTAATCCAACTTTGAAGGACCCATAGATTATGCTAAGGAATTTTAAGGTTATCTTTTGGGCCATTCCAAGTATAAAGTCTGTAGCAGTGGTTGTCTTTTCACTGAACAATCCACAATGACTACACAGGATCTTGGCCAGATGGTTGTTTTTAGAAAGAGGAGTGACAGGGTCTGATCTGTGTTTTATGTAGTTAGACAAGAAGGAAAAATGTCAGAGTATTTATGTGGTAAGTGGGAGCAGCTCTCAAGCAACAGTGATATGCCAGATAAATGCCCCAGCTTCTTCACCTGCTGTAACAGCAGTGAGTCTCAGTTGCTCACAGTGATAACTTGCTCACTAACATACCCTACTCTGGTTTTCTTCCTTTTTTCCTTCACTTTATGACTTCCCCATCAATGTCCCCTGGGCTGCCTTTACAAACACATTGCCCAAACTTGCATCATGCCTCAAGGTCTGCTTCTAGGAGCACTCAATTCAAGACTTACTCAGATGGCCATTGTAATGATCTATATTGAGGTGGTTAGGCCTGAATTGAGGCAGTAACCATGAGAAATGTGGTCAGCAGGATTCTGATGTCGCTCCCTGTTCTGATCAACTCCTTTTTAGCTCTTTAGTGAAGGAGGTATTGCCTGCTCTGCCAACCACAAAGTCATTGGTTCAAAGCCACCAGCAGTTCCCAAGAAACCCTACATAGGTTTGCTATTAATTGGAACGGAGTCAACAGCACCTAGCAACAAAAACAACAATATTATACAAGATGGCTGAGATGAGATTGACAGCAATTCATGAATCACATTTACTCCAATGCTGAGGCAGCAGAACACTGCACACCATGCAAGTCCACATGGGGCCTGCACTCAGGAGGGAGCAGTGTGAACAAACAGGGGCTGTGGGAGGCAGGCTTTATAGTAACAAGAGGATGACGTGCCCCTTTGTTCCTGATGGAGAATATAATTGATGATCATTTGGCAGGCAGGCAGGAAAGTGAAACCTATCATAATGAAGACCAAGGTGGATACAGCTGGTCTGGCTGGTAGTGAAACTAGACAAATGGGGATCCTTTTTCATCTAAATGTAAGATCAGATAATTTGTGGTTAGGCCTTTGGGGGCCTGTGAGGCTTAAAGATGTCAAGGCAGCATATGACCATATAGGCCTTAAACAATACTCCCAAGATCCCCATCAGTTGGTATATGTATATCTTCTCCTAGTTATTCACTCAAGCATTAACTTAGGTGCTACCCTCAAGGAATTTTGCAGACACAATTAAGGTCTCAAGTCATTGGATTTTAATAAAGTCAGTCTCAATTGACTTAATTAGGAGAGTCCTTAAAAGTGATTGGGGAGAACAACCAAGATGGCAGATCAGGTAGACATGCAGTGAGGAGCTCCATCAGCAACAACCCAGACTACTGGACCAAGCAGGTTCAGTTTTCAGAACTCTGAACCACATACAAAGGAATATTTAGAAGGTTGGAAGGCTTACAACTAGGGTAATTTGTCACAGAAGCAAGAAATCCATTGCTTTCTAATTCAAGATGCTCATCTGCTCCCAGGTCCACCATCTTGGGTGAGACCAAGTGGAAGAAGGATCAGAGCAGAAACGAACGCCTGACAGAACCACAGAGATAAAGGTGTGGACATTCTTTGTGTGTGTGTGTGTGTGTGTGTGTGTGTGTCTGTGCATTGGTCTCTCACTATCTGCGCACTTCCATTCTGGTGACTAGAGGGAGTACCTGAGCGAGTGGACACCCCACCCCCAGAGGGTTCTACTATGCATACACACATATCACCTTGAAATTTAAAGTGACCGTTTCCACTTAAAACAAAATGGTAGTGAAAATGACCACAGAAGGCCCTGAACTGTTTATCACTAGGAAAAAGTCCTAAACAGGGATTGTGGAGTGTTACAGGCAGACTAAAAAAGAAAATAGTCCATAAATTAAATCCTGAGTTACATTGCAATGACCAACAGTAGCATCTTGAAATTTCTCAAGAAGAAGAGTAAAAAGGGAAGCCCATCTCCTGATCACATCTATCTGGAGGCAATCAGAAAGCATAAAAAAATACCAAAATACACACCCATCTAAGTATTAAGGCCACAGTTAACTCTTGAATATGCCCCAAAAACAGAAACAGATGACCATATCAGCACAAGTCCAGAAATGAGATAAAGTGACTGAGGCAAATGAACTGGAAGTAGACCTACACTCCATACTGGAAGATGGGCAGGCTTTGGAAATGCCTGAGAAGGAATTCAGAAAAATGATTATAAAATGTATCAAAACACTATATAATGGAGTTGAGAAAAAAAATGAAGAAGTCAGGAAAACGCTACAGGAACAATCAAATAAGATAGATACAGCATCGCAAACAATTCAAAATCTACAGAAAGAGGACCAAACCATTAATAATAGAATATCAGAAAAGGACAATACACTGAAAGGTCAAAGGAGTAGAATCAAAGAGATACAGGCCAGAAATAGTGAGCTAGATAATACATCTCTCAACACTACTAAGATAGAAGAGCAAGCACAAAAAAGGATAAAGAAATCTGAAGAAGGCCTAAGATTCATGTTGAACAACATGAAGGAATAACTTAAGAATTATTGGCATTCCAGAACAGGATGAATCACACAAGTCCACAGAGGAGATACTTGAAGAGCTTCTGGAAGAAAATGTCTCTAACATCCTGAAAAGTGAAAAGATAAGCATTCAAGAACCTCAGCGAACCCCAGGAAGGATAGACCCTAAAAGAAATCACCAAGATATATGATAATCAAGCTCTCTAAATTCAAAGATAAGGAAAGAATCCTGAAAGCAGCTAGGGAAAAGAGAAATATAACATACAAAGGCAAGCAAATCAGATAAAACTGAGATCTCTCAACAGAAACCATGCAGGCAAGAAGGCAATGGGGAGACGTATATAAAACCCTGAAAGAAAAAACTGGCAACTAAGAATCCTCTACCCAACAAAGCTGTCAATCAAATATGATGGTATAATCAAAACATTCCAAGATAAACAGATGCTAGGGGATTTTGTCAAAGCCAAGCCTGCTTTGAAAAACATACTAAAGGAAGTTCTGTGGACTGAGAACCAACAAGAACAGACAACAACCAGAGAATGATGTATGTGGCAGCATCACCCTGAACTCAGTTGACAAATGGAAGAGTCAAAAACAGAATAAAATTATAAGAACAAAGTATCTTGTTTATGATCAAAACAATTACAATGTGAAAGAAGTTAAACACAGAGGAACAGAGATCCAGGTGGTGAGAAGGTCAGGTAGATTATAGGAAAAAATAGACTTAAATGGAGGAAAGAGTTAATGGAATATAAGGTAACCACAACAATGAGGTTGTGGTGGGGCTTTAGTTCAGGTATTGGGGAGGACAATACAAGAAAGGGGAGGAGGTGGAAGAACAAGATGGATAGGGGAACATTAAGACAGGTTTGCATGGTCTAGTGGGACAGAGGTAAATAGAGATGCATGCTCAACCTTGGAATAACAGGGCTCTGGGATACAGGGATCTAGGCAATGTTTGAAGAGGGAAAATAATACTAAAATGCTTGATGGTCTTATGAATATTAATTTCCCTTGTCTATTTATTGTAAAATAGACATTTGAGTGGGATCAAAAGGAATGTTGGGAAACATGATTAGAGAAAACTTGTAAGCCCGCCTTCAGCCTATAAGTGATTGGAATACCTAAAAGGAGTTCTACAACTTGCCCAGTGAAATATGTCTCATGAAAAGCCTTTACAGAGTATAGGACCTGAGGTGGAATCCTGAGTCCCATCCCAAACCTTGTGAGGTGGGACATTCCCATTAGCAAGGATAAGCAGACCAGCCTGGAACAGCTAGAGCAACAGAAGATACATCTTCAAAGAAAGATCATCAGAAAACCCAAAACAAAAATATCAGCATGACTGGCTACTACAAGAATAAACAAGCTGTTCTCTGGGAAGCCATCAAGGCAAGCAATCAACTTCCTTCAGGACAAATTCCCCTCTAATACTGAAACTCAAAGGGAACACATGAACAGCCATGTAAGCTTGCTGGTGACCACATTGGTCTACTGGTGAGTAGAAGAGGGGAAAAGGTAGCAGTGAAGAAATGGGCTGAGTTCAACCACAGTCCATTGACTCTCCTTGACTCTCCTTGGAGATGAGAGAGAGAAGAAGAAGGGCTGGTTGGTCAAAAGTGTGCATGTACAAAGACATAGCCACAGTGTCCATCAACTGAAGAATGGATAAACAAACTGAGGTACATACACACAATGTAATACTATGCTACCTTGAAGAACAACAAGGAAGCAGCAAGCCACCGCATAACATGGATAACATGGATGAACCTTGAGGACATTATGCTGAGTGAAATTAGTCAATCACAAAAAGAGAAATACTGCATAGGACCACTACTGTAAAAGACTAAGGGAAAGAACCCATATTAAAGGGGAGTGGGGGGGACTCTTTGTTGATTGTTGGGAAGTTGGGGGGTGGGTGAGGGGAGGGAGGGGAAGGTGGAGCACAGGACAGGGATTTAGACACAGGATAGTTTGGGTGCTGGGGAGGAGGCAATATACAAGTAGGGAGAGGAGGGTAGAAGAACAAAGCAGATGGGAGAACAATTAGACAGGTCTCAATGGGCTAAGTGGGACAGAGGTAAATAATGATATATGCACAACCTGGGAACAACAGGGTTCTGGGATACAGAGATTGAGCCATGGGTGGAATGGGGAAAAGTGGGGAATAATGTTAAGAAGCTTGGCTGTCTTTTGAATCTAATTTTGATAAAATAGACACTGGAGGGGGGAAAAAAAGGAATAGCGAGAAGCATCACCATAGAAAGCTTGTAAGTCCGTCTTCTGCCTATAACTGATTGGAATACCTAAAATGGGGCTACAACATGCCCAGTGAAGGAGGCTTCCTGTGGAGCCTCTGCAATACATAAGACTATAGGTAGAAATAAGCCTGAACCACATCCAGATCTCCAGAGATGGGAAATTCCCACTTAAAAGGATAAG
>NW_006408659.1:6310460-6327800 GCF_000296735.1 Chrysochloris asiatica | reverse complement strand
TGAGGGGAGATGCACAAGAACACCCAAACTTGCAGGCAGTACCCATTTGACCATTTGACCTAGCCTCGATGGCTTGATAATCAGAACTCGACTACAGGAAGATTACAAAAAAACGACAACACTCTTTTTGATAAAGGAAATGTGGGTAAATTGCTACAATTTGATGAATCTGACCTATACTCAGAGAGGTAGTTACTCTAAATACCAACAGAGAGGGAAGGAGTCTTCACATCAAGTATCAATGTTTTCCCCTCAGTACACATGGTAGATAGGGACGGGCAACTTAGACATTGGCTACCTAAAACGAGGGGGCAATAAAGGCATGAAGTGACTGGCTTACAAGGTTTCAAGAGGGAGTTTAGTTTAAGAGCGTGGGGGGCAAAGAAAGAGTCCCCACTGAATAGTTTTCATCTTGTCTAGATGGGTCTGGTGAAAAGAGATGGGGATAAGATTCTTAGGATTCCATAGAGAATAATTGTTATCATGACTAATTGCGACTGTCACAATTGTAAAGGTAGAAGTTTTGTAACAAAAACAGAGGAGTGATTAACCTTACAATCCAGAAACAGAGGGTCCTAGGACCATCAAGGGAGAAGAGCACAAGCAGAATGTGGGACCTTATCTAGAGGAGCAGCGATGCCGGAGATGGAGGCAAAAATTGGGTTATAGAGAGGCGCAGCTGCTGAGGACTCTAGATTTATGGGAAGAGAGGGACTAAGAGCTGGTGGCCAGAAGGCCGACTTGCAGAATGTGCTCTTTGGAGTTGTAAATTATTATATATGCCTGAGTGGTTTTTTGGTTTTAAAAAAAAGCTAAAGTGAATAAAGAGAAATACTTTTAACTGATGATACATGGAGGGGATTATATCCATTGTAATGAAACAAGGTGTATGATTTGTTGAATGTAAAACTGATGATGTGCCCTGTAAACTTTCACTCAATCTACAATAAAAACCTTAAAAAAAAAAAAAAAAAAAAGGGGATTGGGATCTTCCTTGTAAGAGAGACTCCATGTATGAAAGAGATTTGACAAGATTGAGACTCTTCAGTAATAGCTTGGAAGATGGAAAGGCCATGTAGTATGCTCACAATCAGCCAAGAAATAGGTCTTCAATCCTTTAACTACAAGCTTGTGGATTCTTATCTACAACCTGAAGGAGCTTAAATATGTTTCTTCCCAGAGCCTTGAGATGAATTCAGCCAGTGAGATCCTCAACAGAGAACTCAACTAATTCATCCTTAAACCTAATGAAGTGGTAAGATATTTAATTTGTGTTGTTTTAAGCTGCCAAAATGTTTGGTAATTTGGTACACGACTATAGAAAACTAATGCAAGAAAGCAGAGGTGCTAGATGTAAGATATACATTTGGTTGCTGGTTATTGATCTGTTGAAAGGAAAAATAAAAGAACTTTAAGCTTTCTAGTCTATTATGCCACTAATTAAATAAAAAATGTGAAAGAAGAGTATTTTTAGAGTAAGAAGTTTAATTTTGCTTCTTTTGAAATGAAGAACTTTAATGGGTATGGTGCTTTGGGTTAATGTGCTGGACTGCAAGGTCACTTTGAATCACAAGGTCTGTGGTTCAAGCTCACTAGATGCTCCTTGGAAACCCTATACGGGATCTGTAAGGGTCGGAACTGACTCAACAGCACTTAACAACAACAATAACACTTTGGGAGTGTGGTGGCTTCCTACAGTAAGCACAGGACTGTGAATCATAGGGTCACCGGTTCAAGCCCACCAGCTGTTCCACAGGAGATAGATGAAGCTTCCTGTTCCTGCAAAGATTTTAAAGCCCTGGAAACTCTATACACGATCCGTATGTGTAAGAACCGACTCGAAGGCACTTAACAACAACAATACAAAATTGAAAATATACTCAAGCTCAAGGAAGATAGAAGTCTGAAAAATAAACATTTGGAAGTAATTAGTGTATGAAGTAACTGAAGCCATGGGAAGGACCAGAGAGTTTTGGTACCTTGTATAAAGATATTCTTCACTGGTCTGAGTTTTAATAGTAGGGCTTTCTTGATTGCAAAGAAGTATGGAATACCTATGGTGTTGGGCTATACTAGGTAATGTGTTACCTTAAGACTGTGCTCCATCTTGTATTTAATAAGATCATTTTTAACATTCTGGCTTATGAAGTAGGGTATATATGGCAGACATTACTAATCATCCCCATTGTGATGCCTTAGATTCCATTCCAGTGCTTTGGGCAGCAACTAATTAGTTCACATACATTTGCCATTCTGGAATAGTTTCAAAAATATATCAATTTGATAACAAATTGAGTTGAAAAAAAAGAACTTGCTTAAGTTTTATTTTTAATTTCTATTTCTCTTAGTATTGTTGTTTTCTTTTTAATCTGTTCACATATTGTTGTTAACTAACATTGAGTTGGTTCTGACTCATAACAACCCTGTATAGGGTTTCCAAGGAGTTGCTGGTGAGTTCGAATCTCCAACTTTGCAGTTCAAACCAACCTTGCAGTTGAGTCTTATCCTACAGCACCACATCAGGACTCTATCTGTTGTCATAACACGTGATAATATTGGTCTCCTGAGGATCTTGTAAAAGGTTGTGAAAATTGTTCTTGTTCTCTGTAGAAACTGAATATCAAACATTGCAAGACTCAATTTCAGTGTTAGAAAAAAAAACTATAAATAGGGGTTTCATTCAGTCCTTCCAATGGAGCTAAATGACATGTGTCCAAGTCATGAAGTTCAAATATTATAATTTCTAGTTCCTATCCTGGGAGCTAGGGGTAGTTCATGCACTTCCAAGAATGATGGAACAAAGCTGAGAGCCAATATAAATGCTCTGAATGTAAATAGGAATTCATCACCTTCCAACCAAAATGGCTAAGATTTACACAAAGGCATGCATATTAATCACTGACTTGTTGTCCTCTGCTGCCACATCAGCTTGAAAGACACTGAACACTACACTGCCCGAGATACAATTTCTATGACCCAGCTTAGGCAATTGCATTTCTGGATCACAGGGTGTTAACAAATTAGTCAACCCATAAAATCGCCCACTAATGTATATAGACTGGCACCATTACATCACAAGTGGAGGGACCTAAATTGTTTTTGGAGATATATAGGGTTCTGTCTTCAAGATCATAACCTGTGAGTCACATCCAGAGTTCCCAAAGATTGGCCAGTGGGGACATGGAGGAACTTGGCTGAAACACAGGGGTGTGACTCATTAGAAAAGATGAACTGGTTTTGAAAAATAACAAGAACCACCTTCTATTCTCTACATACATATCTTCTTGCCATAACTAAAATAAGTGGAGATTTGGAAGTGTTTATAAGATATAACTTATTATTGTCATATTTATTTTTAGTTATCTTTGTCCATTTTGCTCTTGGAATAAATTAAAAGTAAAGTAATCCTTGAAAAAAATTTATTTGCCAAATTTATACAGTAAACTGAGTAATATTGTGACAAATTCATATGATATGATATCCAGGGCCAACTTCCTAATATTTTAAGAAATTCTGATTCGTAATGTGTAAAGCCCATTGGTGGTTATATATCGTGGAATTGGTTCCGACTCTTATCGACCCTGTACAGGGTTTCCAAGGCTGTAACTCTTTATGGGACCAGAAAGCCTCATCTTTCTCCTGTGGAACAGCTGGTTGTTTTGAACTGCTGACCTTGCAGCTCTCAGCCCAATTCATAACCACTACACCACCAGAGCTCCTTATAAAGCCCATTAGCAGTAAATTAAAGGTAACTGTTGACTTACTGTTCTACATGCACTGGGTGATCTGAAGGCAGAGATAATTAAGGTGTGGGCAGCAGTAACTGTCACATTTTATATTCACATGTACAAGGGGAAGTCTTCAAAGAAATAGAAGATACCTAGTTTGGGCCAAAGAGAACAGCACTATAATTTCAGGCCACCAAAATTCTTATTAGAGTCCTGGGGTGGCACTATAAGATAAGCATTGCACTGTTAACCATAAGGTGGGTGTTTCAAACCCACCAACTGCTCCTTGGAAACCTTGTACAGGGTCACTATGAGTTATAACCAACTCAGTGGCACTTAACAACAACAACAACAACAGAACTCTTATTGAGATTTAAAGAATTTTAATATGTTAATATATTAACATCAATGTCTATAACTGCTGGATTTTATTCTAAATGATTCTGAGAAACTGTAGTTCCAAATATTAAAGATCTGTCATTTTTGGATTCCAAGGTTAGAAACTTCACAGAAAAGAATGAATGGAAAAATCTAGCTGCTAAGAATGATTGGAGATGTATTTGACATTCTGGAAGCTGGATCAATTCAAATCTTCTTTCTCCATAGCTAAGCTTAGTGAGAAGAAGACGTCAACATCAGCCCACCCACAACCACTTGTAGCCACTGATATAGACTTTCCAGAGTCAGAACCTGCCACTTGCCCTAGTGCCCACCCTGACCCCTGCAATGCCCCTCTATTTATGACTCAGAGGGGAGAGATTTTGTTTATTTCCCATTCCGTTGCTTTCCAAGTAGGAAGTCATTCTTTCCTGTGATCCTTTGTCTTCTGTGTAGCTCAGAAGTCCAACCATTCTCTGTTTTCCATCTCTACTGAAAAGATTCTAATTCAAGAGCCACTACCATCTTACCTGAATGAATACCCACCATTTGCCAGCTATTCTTCTTCCAGAAGCCAGTTTCAAAAGGCAAACATGATATCTCCTTCATGCTTCCAGCCATCAGTGGCTTTACATGGCTTTTCAAGTCATGTCCTACAAGGCCCTAAAGCACCAGTCCCTCTATACCAACCTGGCATTTTCTCAGAAGTCTTAAGTCTATTCCCACCACAGGGCCTTTGTACAAACTATATCTTTACCCAGGAGCACTAGCTGCTCATTAGTAAGGGCCTTCCTGGAGCCATAGACCAGTCAAATATTCTCTTGTCAGCTCCAGTAAAGCTAAGTGGCTTCGTGCCTGTCTTCCAGCTGGACTTACGGTGCCATGAGCACAAGAAGTATATATCGGTGTGTCCAGGGTCTAACAGAGTGCCTACCACGTAGTTGTTGTTGTTTAATCCTGTCAAGTCTGTTCTGACTCATAGAGACCCTGTGTAGGGTTTCCGAGAAGCAGGTGGCAAGCTTCAACTGCCAACCTTGCTGTGCAAACTGACCTTGCAGTCCAGCTCCACAGTGCCACACCAGGACTCCTAACATTCAATAACTGCACACAGTCGCTCCTTGAAAACCCAATGCAGAGTCACTGTGAGTCCACAGCATTTAACAAAAGCAACAGCAAGAACTTCCTTGGAAGGTCTGGTTGGTGACAATGGTTTGCCCTTGGCTACTTCCAAAAGAACCCATAGATCCATTTTGGAAGAAGTCCAGCCAGAGTGCTCCTTGGAGGCAAAGATGGCCAAACTTCATCTCTCATACTTTGGACATATTGTCAGGAGGGACCAGTCGTTGGAGAAGGATATCATATTTGGTAAGGTGGAGGGTCAGAGAAAAAGAGGAAGACCCCCAGTGAGATGGATTGGCCAAGTGACAGCATCAATGGACTCAGGCGTGGCAACAATAGAGAGGTTGGCCCAAGATCGAGCAGTGTTTCGCTCTGCTGTGCATAAGGTCACTATGGGTCAGTACTGACTCGATGGCACCTAACAACAATAACAACAACTAACCGAAAGATTGATAGTTTCAATCCATTCAGTAGCACCAGGACAGAAAGGCCTGGTTTGCATAAGATCATAGCAAGAAAACTTGTGCAGCACAGTTTTAGGCTGAAGCATGTGTGGTTAATATGAGTTGGAATTGACTCAAAGGCAATGAGTTTGGCAACAGGCAGGTGCATCCTAGTTGATCACTGGCTTTCTGCTCAGATTTCCTAATTTAATCTTTTCTAGCAAAATGATTGCTTGTGCGTTTCCTTAGAACTCCATTCAGCTAACAAACTCTCCTTTCCAACTCACAGTCTATGTAGACACCCCTGCAGACTAAGCAGTGGGCATACATTTCTGGGACTGTGAGTGTTAGCCCAGGACCGCTGCAGATCTCTGCACAGCTGAGTGCACTTTGGTCCTTAATAAATATTTATTGGATGAGTGGATGGATGGATGGATGGATGGATGGATGGATGGATGGATGGATGGATGGATGGATAGTGATTTGCAACTGTGGACAGTTTCCTCAGTTTGTTTTGTATCTAAATCTTTTTCACCACTGTGAGTGAACAATCAAATCCCTGCTTCTCCAGGGAAATTATCAGACAAACCATCTATTAACTAGTACACCAAACTAGTTACCATGGAGTCCATTCCAACCCCACATGTTTCAGAGTAGAACTGTGCTTGCTCCATAGAAATTTCAATGACTTTTTTTTTTTGGAAGTAGTTTACCAGGACTTTCCTCTGAGGCACCTCTGGGTGGATGTGAACTTCCAGCCTTTTGATGAGCAGCTGAACCATTTGTGCCACCAAGGGACTCAAGCACCTATGAATGCCTGAAAACTAATTGAAGCAGAAAGAAATCTCTGCTGAAACCTATATCTTCAAAGCAGCTTGTAGGAAGGCTATTTTGTATCTCTAAATATTTTAAACTTTTTGAAGGAAAAACTATGAAGCTTGGTAACAAGGTCAGCATACCAGATTCCTGGGTATAGCTGTGGGCAATCAACTCTAACTTTCCTTTTAGTTGGTATCTTCTAAGCAATATTTGAGACATCTCTCTCTCCCTCTCCTAATTATAAGTGATTCTCTCCAATAGACACCCATATGACCAGAGAGAAGCAGGAAATATGACTGTATTCTAGACAGTCTGTCCCTCCGCAATCCAGGAATGTTTTCCTCTTATTTATGATGAAATCTTACTTCTGACCATGTTAACCCGTCTGCTCTCTTCCCCTTCTCTGGTCCCTAAGGGAGCAGACCCTCTTCTCCTTCAGACCCAGTCTCCCCAGCTCAGATCTACTCAGCATTTCCCAGTTTCTAAGTGAGGTTATGGGTACACACTGAGCCCTGAACTCATTGCTTTTTTGGAAAGAGCAAAATAAGAGAGGGGATTTTCCATATTCACATTTTTCCACAGAAATGTATTCATAAGCTTTAAACTTGCCCAAGCTATGTTAATGTATGTGGTTGGCTGCTGTACCAATTTTCATTGTGAATAAGATGCTAAATAAAAGGGTTCTTGTCTTCCCCCTCCCTCCGCCCCTCCCATAATTTTAAGTTCATAAGCCCATTTTATAAGTGAATCAGGTCTTAGGAGAGAACCAGAAATGATGTTGTTCTTTCAGCTGCTTAGTGTTTGCTTTAAACCCTTGATAGGAACATGGGGCTTGTGACAGCAGCAGCCGAGGTAAACAGATGACTTTATATATAATGTCTTTTACAAGGTGGTTCAGTTCATTTCTAACCTTGGTTTTGGCGTCATGGAATGAGCCAGGGAAATTCCGCCCTCCACTGCCTCCCTTCAAGGGCAAGAAAATGTTCATTTCTTTTTGGTTTCATTGCCCTTTCCCTACAGTGGAGCTTGTACAATGTTATATCCCCAAATACCAGGGAACTTCAATCATGTGAGCAGGTATTATTGTTGTTGTTGTTGTGATTTTAGCCAGGTGACTAGAAAATGGTCGCAATAAGAGCTGCAGCCTTTTATGAGTCAGGAGCTGGTGTGTCCTGACATGTCCCGGTTGTCAAGTTTCAGTGCGTTTTGGTTCAAATGTTCCCTGTTTGTGTTTATTCCTGGTCATACCACACCTCCTGGGACAGTCTTTGTGGCTTATGCTCAGCTGCTGACTCCAGTTGCAGAAGGCACAGGGGATAGTGAAGAAGGTCTTCAAGATTCTAGTCAGAAGAAGTGGCCCAGTGGCCCTTTACTTCTGAGACAGTGGAATCCACGTCCCTCCCTTTCCCTGGAAGGGTTCATGACTGTGTTCCATAATACTAACTAGCCAGGAATACAGAACACTGTATTGCTGATAAGTGCCCTTGAGTTGGTTCCAACTTATAGCGTCCCTGTATAGTGTTTCCAAGGAGTGGCTGGTGATTTTGAACCACCGACCTTGTGGCTCAAACAAACCTTGTGGTATAGAACATTGTTCCACAGCACCACCCTAGGATGCCACAGAGGATTAGAGAGGCATTGACTATAAGCGGTACACGAAGGACTAGAGACACTTGATGTAAGGAAGATTCATGGACTGTCAGAGGAGCCTGACATCAAATACAAGTCTCCCAAGAAAATAGCCAATTCTTTGTTGTGGGACCTTGGAGAAGGTTTTTAAGCCCATGGAAGCCTGATTTCTTTATATACAAATTAGCAACAATGATAGTACCTATCTTAGAGGGTTGTGAAAAGATAATAGGAGAAAATGAAGGTGCAAACCATAGTCCATAATCCATATCGGGTACATGGTTGTTATTGTTACGTGCCATCAAGTCGATTCTGACTTATGCGTTTCTGAGGATTGGTTGGTGAACTTGAATCACAGACCTTGCAGTCCAGTACATTAACCCACACTGCCACATGGTAGGATACAATATTATTAATATTGTTGTTATTGTGAAGTGCTGTCAAGTTGATTCTGACTCATTGTGACCCTGTATAAGGCTTCCAAGCAGTGGCAGGTGGGTTTGAACCAGTAACCTTATGGTTAGCAGTCTAGTACTTATCCTACAATGCTACATCAGGACTCCTATTAACTATTAATACTATTATTGTTGTTGTTGTTAAGCGCCGTGGAGTCGGTTCAGACCCATAGTGACCCTGTACAGGGTTTCCGAGGCTGTAAATCTTAACAGGAGCAGAAAGCCTCATCTTTCTCCCGCGGAGCAGCTGGTAGTTTTGAACTGCTGACCTTGTGGTTCGCAGCCCGATTCGTAACCACTACACAACCAGAGCTCCTTACCATCATCATAGATATCAATAATGTTGATGGTAAATTAATATGTACTTTATTAATACTTATGGTTGTTAAGTGCTATTGAGTCCGTTCTGACTCATATCCACCCCACTGACCTTATGGCTAGCAGTTTGGTGCTTATCCTACAGAGTTACACTAGAACTCCTTGGTAACAGTAATAGACATGAATATTCTGGTGTGGCACTGTAGGATAAGCACAGGACTCCTAACCACAAGGTTCAAAGCCACCAGCTGCTCCTCAGAAACCCTATACGGGGTTGCTGTGAGTCAGAACCAACTCGAGAGCACTTCATAACAATAACAATATTATGTGATTGATTTTTGTAGACCTTCTTTTTCTTCATTTGGAAAGTGAAGATAAGAAAATGGACATTGAAAATAACTGAATTTCAGGGCTTTTTTGTGTGTGCAGATGAGTAAATAGCTTCTCACAAGGTCTGGCCCATCAGCTTGTAACAAAGGATAGCTCTATTTAATGAGAGGTTAGTGCATCCTTCTCAGGCCCTCCACCAAGGGGCACATTGCTTTGCTTCTCAGCAAATATGACCATCTGCTTCTAACTGGGGAATGAGGGACTTGCTTCCCTTGCTATCTAAAAGGATGGCCAGCTAAGTGATCTCAGAGACAGGTCACAGCCTGCAGACTGCCAGGAATGAGGCTGAACGGATGGCCTAATCTTGAGGAGAAGGTGGTCCCTCAGCCAGGCTTTCTGCATCTCAGGCCTTGGGGCCAAGCATTCTGCTGGGAAGATCGGATGCTGAGCACATTGCACCAATTACAGGGTACCAGCCACGGGAAATGGAGGCAGGGCCCTCCCACTCCACAGCTCTCCTCAGAAAAAGCTGTAGGCATAAGATGGTAGCCTGGATTGCTTCATTAAACCAGCAAGGATCAAATTAGTTAGTTGCTATCTAGTCAGCCATGACTTGCAACAACCCCTTGTGTATCAGAGTAGAATTGTGCTGCATTGAGTTTTCAATGACTGAGTTATCAGAAGTAGATCACCATACCTTTCTTTCAAGTTGCCTCTGGGTGAACTTGAACCTCCAACGTTTCAGTTAGCAGCCCAGTGTATTAGCTATTTGTACCATCTATAGTCTTGTTGTTAAGTGTTGTGGAATTGGTTATGACTCATAGCAGCCCTGTATAGGGTTTCTAGGGAGCAGCTGATGGCTTTAAAATGCTGGTCTAGACTGGTTAGCAGTCTAGTGCTTTTCTTTCAGTGCCACACTTAGAGACTCCCTTAAACCAGCTATAAGTGGACCTTTTGATACCTTGACAAAACCTATGGACTCCTTCCTGAGAAATGAATTAAATTAATAATATAAAAATATATGAGATTATAAAGGAAACCAATTAAGTTAAACTAGTTGTTGTTGTTGTTAAGTGCTGTCAAGTCGGTTCCGACCCATAGCGACCCTGTACAGGGTTTCCGAGGGTGTAAATCTTTACGGGAGTAGAAAGCCACATCTTTCTCCCGCGGAGCGGCTGGTAGTTTCGAACCGCTGACCTTAAGGTTCGCAGCCTGATTCGTAACCACTACGCTACCAGAGCTCCTTTGCACATTAAAAAGCAAGATCTAGCAATGGATCTAAAAATGATCATCATTTTTTAAGTAGTGACAAATAAAAACAGCATCTTATGATATCTAACGGAATGAGGAAATAATCAATCTCTTTGATATCCCATGTGAGTAAAGTTTTGCTAAAGGTAATACAGAGACAGCTGCAAGCATACATTGACAGAGAACTTCCAGAGGTTCAAGTTGGATTCAGGAGAGACAGTGGAACGAGGGATGTCATTGCTGATGTCCAATGGATCTTGGCTGAAAGCAGAGAATATCAGAAAGATGTTTACCTGTGCTTTATTGAGTGCGCAAAGGCTTCTGATCGTATGGATCATGACATGCTATGGACAAAATTGCAAAGTATGAGTATTCCGGAATACTTAATTGTGCTCAAGAGGAATCTGTACATGGACCAAGAGGAAGTTGTTCGAACAGAACACGGGAACACTGAATGATTTAAAATTAAGAAAGGTGTGCGACAGGGTTGTATTCTTTCACCATACTTATTCAACCTGTATGCTGAGCAAATAATCAGAGAAGCTGGGTTATATGAAGGAAAACATGGCATCAGGACTGAAGGAAGACTCATTAACAACCTGTGATATGTGGATGATACAACCTTGCTTGCTGAAAGTGAAGAGGACTTAAAACATTTACTGATGAAGATTAAAGAGCACAACCTTTGGTATGGATTACATCTCAATGTAAAGAAAACAAAAATCCTCACCACTGGACCAGTAAACAACATTCTTATCAATGGAGAAAAGATTAAAGTTGTTAAGGACTTCGTTCTTTTTGGATCAACTATCAACACTCACGGAAGCAGCAGTCAAGAAATCAAATGACGTATTGCATTGGACAAATAGGCTACACAAGACCTTTTTAAAGTATTGAAGGGCAAAGATGTCAACTTGAGGACTAAGGTGCACCTGACCCAAGCCATGGTATTTTCAATAACCCCATTTGCATGTAAAGCTGAACAGTAAATAAGGTAGACCATTGAAGAATTGATGCATTTTAGTTATGGTGTTGGAGGAGAATATTGAAAGTGCCATGGGCTACCAAAAGAACAAACAGATCTGTGTTGGAAGAAGTGCAGCCAGAGTGTTCCTTGGAGTCCAGGATGGCCAACTTTGTCTCATACTTTGGACATGTTCTCAGGAGGGACCAGTCACTGGAGAAAGATATCATGTTTAGTAGGGTGGATGGTCAGAGAAAAAGAGGAAGATTCCCAATGAGATGGATTGACAAAGTGGCAGCATCAATGGGCTCAAGCATGGCAACAGTAGTGATGTTGGCCCAGGATTGGGCAGTGTTTCGTTCTGCTTTGCATAAGGGTTGTTAATGAGTCAGTACCGACTTGAGGGCACCTAGCAACAACAACAACAATGGGTCAATTGTTCAAGCCCACCAGCTGCATCGCAGAAGCCTATCTATATATGGTTCTATGAGTCAGAATGACTCAATGACACTTAACAACAACAATAACAATATAAAAGCAGTGGGATTTCTTTTGGGGACAAATGAATAGGTCCTGTTAATGCTACTGTAGTGTTGCTTATGTTCAGCTTTAAAGGAGGTGCAACATTCCAGTTAGAGGTTAGTACAAATAAGGTAGGCTTTTCTCCCCCTTAAGTAGACTGGAAAGGATACCCTAGCATCTCTCAAAAAGAGTGATTCTTTGTTACAAGCTAATGCGATTAGGTGATGTGGTGGTTGGTGGTTATGTGCTGTGGAGTCGGTACTGACTCATAGCGACCCTGCACAGGGTTTCTGAGGCTAAAATCTTTATGGGAGCAGAAAGTCTCATCTTTCTCCTGTGGAACAGCTGGTAGTTTCGAACTGCTGACCTTGAGGTTTGCAGCCCGATTCGTAACCACTATGCTACCAGAGAGAAGACATTTATGTAACTTCATAAAAAATCTTCAAAGTCAGTTTTTTATTCAGTGTCTGTTTTAAGGGGGAGAAACTTCCATGTGCTCTTTGTCCTTCAGCTCCATATTCCTAATCTTTTTTGTCTTCGCATACCCAGGGTTGCCTGGCAGAATCTATTTTACATGCTTATCCACTTGAAGAAGGTTGGACTGATTTCTAAAATCACAATGTGCATCCAAATTATCCAGCATTCTGAACAGTGTGCTTGTCTCCAGTTTGAGCAGTTGGGTCTAGGGAGGAGCTCTATTTCAATATTAAACTCTTAAAATGTTTCTGAGGCAATAGCTCATTGAATAACATGCAGTTTCTGATAATATACAAGCCTGGTTTGCATAAGATTTCTTCCATCTTGAAAATTGTGATTTTCTTATTTTGTATTTGCAGTAACATGATGTATAAACCACCACCCATCTATCGGTCTGTTGTATTGTGGTGGCTTACCTGCTGCTATGATGCTGAAAGGCATACCACCAGTAATTCACATACCAGCAGGGTCACCATGGTAAACGGTTTTCAGAGGATCTTCCAGACTAACACAGACTAGGAAGAAGGACCTGGTCATCTATTTCCAATGAAAACCTTGTGGATTACAACAGAACATTGTCTTCCTTCCTTTCGACATGTCAATCAGTAGGAATCAATCATTGGAGGAGGACTTCCTGTGTAGTAAAAGAGAGAGCTGATGAGGGTGTAGAAGACCTTTGGTGAGATGGATTAGCACAATAGTCACAATAATGAACTCGAACATGCTGATGATTGAGGATGATGCAAGATGGGGCAACATTTCATTCAATTGGTCGTAAACTCAGGATGAGTAAGAGTCAGCTGAGTGGTAGCTAACAATAACAACCATGATATACAAGTAAAGCTGTAGTTACAGAAACTGTCAATAAAAGGAAGGAAAAAAGGAAAAAAAGGAGAGGGAGGGAAAGAGACCATTAGTGCCATTAAACCTTTAAATAAAGTAATTTTATCAGCAGAACCCAGAACTTTTTAAAAATCACAAAATTGACAAGATAAAATTCAACCAATTTTGTGCTTAGTATGTTCTAGGTCAGAGGCTGCAAACTCAAACACTGAAGAACTCTTCAAGAAAGAAAGTTATTGATGTTTTCTATGTACTCATTTTGAAGGAAACAGTTGAAGGGTGTAAGTAAAGCAATTCGTTGAGTAGAAGGATTCCTGGCATGGAGTTTTAATTCATAGAGTTAAGGGTAGCAATTATGCAACACTGAAGAGTGTTTGTCAGTCACTCACATCTTCCATCTGCCAGCCACAGTGCTAACGCTCCCTAGCTATTGCTTTGAGTTTCATCTATAGTATCTCCAATTTTTTCAAGAGAATCAGAAATTTCATAAAAATTTTCTTTATGACTGGATGTTGGGAATGGTTCCAATTATTGTTTCTGCAAAACAAACTAATTCTAAACTTATGGATTTTAAAGCAACTTTTTATAATGTTAATACAAGAAACCATGGTGGCGCTATAGGATAAGCACTGGACTGTTCATCTACCAGCTGCTCTGAGGAGGAAGATGAGGCTTTCTGCTATCTGAAAACCCTATACAGGGTCATTATGAGTCAGAATTGACTTGATGACAGTGTTTGGCTTTGTTTTTATTAATAGATTCTTTGGGTTGTAATTCATATAGACAAAGTGGGATGGTTTGTTTCTGCTGCAGGATGTCTGAAGACTCAGCTGGGAAGACTCAAAGGCTGGGAGGTATTAGACTAGACAGTTGGGGGCTGAAGTCATCTGAAAGCTCATTGACTTAGGTCTGGTTCTTGGACTGAGAAGACTCTGTGACTAGTGACTTGCTCAACTGGAGCAAGCAAATATGGTTTCTCCTTGTAATCTGACTTCCTTATATCATGGTGACCTCATATTAGTGGGACTTTTATGGTAGTTTAGAGTTCCAAACAAATATTTCCACAAATAAGGTATAAGTTTATGGTCTTTTGTGACCCAGGGTTGGAAATCACATGTTAGCCATACTTTGTCAGTCAAAGCAGCCACAAGTTCATCCAGAGGTTTGTTGTTGAGGGGTGGGAAATTAGACTCTGTCTCTTGATGGAAGAGTAGCAATGTCACACTCTAGAAGACCATGTGTGGTGGGAGATACTGAAGTCATCTTTGAAAATTACAATTTTTCCAGTAACTAATTCAATTTTTTATTTAAAATATGAACCAAAATGATATGTGAATAGTAAAATCATGCCTGTATTCTTGACATGGCATTGGGGTATGTTATGAATTAAATCATATCCACCCCAAAATATGTGTCATAAATCTTTAAACCTCTATGCCTGTAGTTATACACCCATTTGGAAATAGGATTGTGATGTTAAATGAGAAAGAATTGTGTAAGGTGTATCTTGACTGCATTTCTTTTGAGATATACAAGCCCTCAAGAGAAGCAGAGATGGGGGAAGAATGATGCCAAGCTACATGAAGGCTACCCCAGAGCAGAAGCTCAAGAGAGACAAGGGCTTTCCTCCAGACCCTACAGAAAAAGAAAGTTTTCCCCTAGAGCTGGCACGCTGAATTTGGACTTCTATCCTCCTAAACTGTGAATTTCTGGTGTGGCGCTATAGAATAGGTACTGAATGTAGGATAAGCACTGGATTGCTAACCTCAACGTCAACATTTCAAACCCACCAGCCACTTCTCAGAAACCTTACAAAGGGTCACTATGAGTCAGAATGGAATCAATGCCACTTCTTAACAGCAACAACAAATAGGTTCAAACCCACAGCTGCTCCTTGGAACCCCTCTACAGGGTTTACTATGAGTTGGAACCAACTGAGTAACAACTAACTGTAAAAAATGAATTTCTGTTATTAAAGTCATGCACTTGTGGTATTTCTGTTGTTATTATTGTTAAGTGCCATCGACTCACAGTGACCCTCTATGGGTTTGAACCACCAACCTTGTGGTTGGCAGTCCTGTGCTTATCCTACAGTATCATACCATTACAGTTGCAAAAATGGCAGGGAGGCCAGTTTTTAACTTCCTCTGGCTTCACTATAGGGAAGAAAAATCAAACTCAAATTCAGCACAAGGCCAATTCCTATAAAGCAGAAGTCAGATATGCCTCCACTCTACAACCTTCTTTAGCCTCTTCTAACCCTAACCGTCCCTCCCATAGCACTCTCTACTTCGCCTTTGGGTTAGATGTTGCACACAGAACTGAGACATTACTTACAATTAAGGGGTTTATTAAAGGAGCGGACAAGGCACAATTCAGGAGCAGAAACAACTCAGGATGTAGCTTTTTCTCCAGTCAGGAACGCCTCTTCTCTGCCTTACTCCTGGCTTGCCTCCCTCTAATTTTTGGCCTTTCAGCCAGGTGGCCCCTTGGATTCTGCCTTGCTAAGGTAAGTGTTACAAAGCTCTTTTAACCATTCTGTAAGTGACCAAAGAGAACCTTCTACAAGGCCAGACTCCTGCCCGTAGGCATTCAGATTGACTCAGTCCACAGGCCGGGAAGTCTGCAGTTGCTCTGTCTCTCCCTGCCCCTACCACAGACACTTTTCCAGGTAGGGTTTTCATGCTAAGTTTACAGCTCTTCTTTTTCAATGGTCCTGAGATTGTCTGTTCCTGCCTGCTTCTGAGATGACTCCTTTTAAACCTAGGAGGATGCCAAAACGAACCAATCCCTATGTTAGAGTTCTGTATACCCTGTCCCTGTGTGCATGGTCATACCCAGTAAAGAGCTCTGGTAGCGTAGTGGTTACGAATTGGGCTGTGAACCTTAAGGTCAGCAATTCGGAACTATCAGCAGCTCTGTGGGAGAAAGATGAGGCTTTCTTCTCCCGTAAAGATTTACAGCCTCAGAAACCCTGTACAGGGTCGCTATGGACCTGGAACCGACTGACGGCACTTAACAACAACAACCTAATCATTTGATGGAAGATAAGAAAACTTTAGCTAGAAAAGTCATATCCAGTAATTCACGGAACCACAGCAGTCTAGTTTACAACCTCTACTTTAGGGTGCAAGAGTTAACAATGATTAAGATTCAACTTGTATCTTTTTGAAACTGTCTACCTTTGGGGTCTTTCCAAATTTCTATGAATTATATACTCAAAAATGTTTGTGCCATGGTTGCTGTTAAGGAGAGTTAGTGGAAGACATGGCGAGGTGTTAGATGCACTATATATTTTTATGGAATTATATTTATTATATAATTATTATATTTATAATTTATATTTATATTTATAATAAATATATGCTATATTTATTAATATGGAAATGGATACCTGTCTCCAACCCCAAGAAATTTATTCTATATCCAGAGGAGAAACATTTGCATCTTTAGAAATGCTTTTGAGAAAATTCAGAACCATGAGTCCTTTCCTGCCCACTGTTAAGAAGTTCTACTCAACAGTGATCTCCACATGGTAATTGATGATTGCAAATTGAGAGATACTTTCTTCATAATGTCACCTAAATTAAGAAGGTCTGGTGATGCAGTGGCTGGAACACTCAACTGGTAAGGTCAGCACTTGGGACCCACTGGTCACTCCATGGAAGAAAGATGTGACAACATATGGGGGAGTTCTATTTTGTCCTCTTGGTCATTATGAGTCAAAATCGACTGGACAGCAGTGGAGTTGGTTTTGGAATTGTATCACCTAAATTCTTAATTCGCTATTAAATAATATATAGCTCCAGACTTAGAAGAACCAATTGTTCAGTGCCCTCCACCCCGCATGATCAAGTCGTGTTAATTATGTTTGGAAACTGGTACAAGGACTCAAAGTAATCATTTAAAAGGTGCCCAGTCATTGCACATTGGGTTAAGCATTGAGCTGATAATCAAAAGTTCAGTGATTTGAACCCACCAGCTGCTCCTCAGGAGAAAGATGAGACAATTTGTTTCCATATTTATAGTCTCAGAAACCCTAAAGAACAGTTCTTCTCTGTCCT